>NC_091792.1:146454318-146757348 GCF_041296235.1 Equus asinus
ATTGAAAAGGATTTAGCATTAGCCCAGGGTCTAGTGCTTAGTAAGTTACCCATACACAAGGTGATTTGTTCACTTGTTTGTCTGCCTCACTAGATTGTGAGTACCTTAAGAATTGCCCATAATAAGGAATATATTCTTGTTTATCTTAGAATCTCACACATCTGGCCCAGTGCTTGACATCCAGTGTGCATCTTACAGTTATTTATTTGTGTAATGGATAGCTCATGAATAAATATGCTTAGCAAAACTTTTCTTATTTGTAGCATATGAATTTTCATCACAGATTTATCCGGAAATATTGACAATTATATATATAAATCTATGGCTAGTTTCTCCAGCACCCAGTTTGAGATATATGAGACAAAAAGAAAACCCAGGGTACTCACTGCTGTGTTTTCCTTGGATCCTAAGGTCCCTAGTTCTATTTTTTCTCCCCACCTTTCAGAGTCTTGTAATATTTGCTTTATACAATATGTTCTGGGTTTTCGCTGTACTTAGCAGGAGGAAAAGGGAAAAGTACATCCACTTCATCTTTCTGGAGGCACAATTCTCTTGTATAATTAGATTTTAACCAACAGTATTTAGCAGTAGTATCAATGGCTTTAGAGTCAGCTAGACCTTGATCCAAATTCTGTCTCTGTTCCTTAATAGCTGATGACCTCTGGATAGACATTCACCCTATGTGATATTTATTATTCTCAAGCAAAATACTCGTGTTGTTGATGGTCACATACACAAAAAAAAGTCATCAGAAAAATTTGATCAAGTGAAGCTAAATTTGTTAGACCTTCTTCAGAACAGGAGCGTATCACTTGGTCATGAAGAGCCCTTAGTGGAAGGCTGCAGGGCCTCAGAGGAATGGGCTCTCCCTGAGTCAGGATTTGGAGCCATGATGGCAAGGGTGTCTTGATTGGATTTTGATGGGCACTTTAATATTGTCAAAAGTTGACCCCTCCGCAAGCCCAGCAGAATAAACTATCGAATAAGCAAAGCTAGAATTATTAATCTGTTCCAGGGATAGCACCAACTTGACAGAATTTTAGTAGTGTCCCAAAAGGAGAATTTAAAGGAGGATTTATAGGGGTTGAGGTGTGGGATCAAGTAGCTTAAAGTGGATCTATCAAAGTGAGGGACTATATTAGGTTCTCCAGACAAACCAAGAGAATATATATAGATATATTTAAGAGATTTATTATAGGAATTAACTCACACTTATGGAGGCTGAGAAGTCCCATGATCTGCTGTCTGCAAACTGGAGAACTAGGAAAGTTGGTGCTATAATTTAGTCTAGTTCAAAGGCCTGAGAAGAGGGGTGTGGTAGCACTGGTGTAAGTGGCCCAGGAACCAGGAGCTCCAATATCTGAGGGCGGGAGAGAATGGATGTTCCAGCACAAGAAGAGAGTAAAAATTCACCCTTTTTAAACTTTTTTGTTCTACTTGGTCCCTCCATGGATTAGATGATGCCCCACACATTGGTGAGGGCATCTTTACTTAGTCTACTGATTCAAATGCAATTTTTTTTTCCAGGAAAGACTGTGTTTTCACAGACACATCCAGAAATAATGTTTTGCCTTGTGCCTGGACATCCTGTAGCCCAGTCAAGTTGACACATAAATTTAACCATCACAGGGATGGATTGCAATTGGCCAAAGTTCCTGAAATAATATAGGCTTGGTGTGGAAATACTAGATGAGATTTTCTTGTTTGGTAAGCAAGCTCTTTGCCCAGATAAGTGTCCTGTTGTATTGATAGAAGAACTAATTCCCTACACGAGAAAACTCTTTATCCAGATAATTTGTGAGGATTCCTGAAACAAATAGTGAAGTTATTTATTGTTCACAGCTTTGTCTTCCTGGAGAAGAATTTAATAGAAGAAATAATTAAGTCATGTTGACACATGGGGTCTGAGTTCTCTGTCCTGATAGTTAAGCTATGTGGACATAGATAAGCTCAATTTTAAAGTGGTTTAAAATGCAAAGATATACCGGAGGTAGAAAAGAAAAATTGTAAGAAATACATTCAATTAGTGGAATATCGTGTCTTTCTATGCACACCCAAAGGCCCAGCACAAATGCCTCCTCTACAACACCTTGCTAGATTCTCTAAATTGAAATAGAACTTTCCATTCCTCATAGTCTTAACAATTTTTATGTTCCTATTATAATAGACATTTTAGCAGAAGGTTTTAAAGCTTTTCTTTTTTTCAAAGAAAAGCAGATATATTTAAACTTTAGTTATCACCAATACTGAAATCACTTTTTTAAAAGATGAAATTATCGTTTCATATTGGTTATTTTTATAAAACATTTGCAAACTAAGCTTAACTACTTCTAGATTTCTTTCAACTTTATTTATTTATTTATTTATTGAGGAAGATTAGCCCTGAGCTAACTGCTACCAATCCTCCTCTTTTTGCTGAGGAAGACTGGCCCTGAGCTAACATCCATGCCATCTTCCTCTACTTTATATGTGGGATGCCCACCACAGCACGGCGTGCCAAGCAGTGCCATGTGCGCACCCGGGATCGGAACCGGTGAACCCCGGGCCGCCGAAGCGGAATGTGCGCACTTAACTGCTGCGCCATAGGGTCGACCCCTCAAATTTATTTTTTAAGAGCAATTTTGGGTTCACACAAAGTTGAGGGGAATGTACAGCAATTTCCCATATACTCCCTCCTCTCACACATGCCTGGCCTTCCCCATTGTCAACATCCTCCACCAGAGTGGTATATTTGTTATAATTGATCTTACATTGACACATCATAGTCATCCAAAGTCCATAGTTTACGGTACAGTTTACTCTTGGAGTACTTTCTATGAGTTTGCACAAGTGTATAATGACATCTGTCCATCATTATGGTATCATGCAGAGTATTTTCACTGCTTTAAAAATCCTCTATGCTCTGCCTATTCATCCCTGATCCCCTTTCACCAGGTCCTGGGTGACGTTTTTACTTTCTCTATAGTTTGCCTTTTTCAGAATGTCATGAGTTGAAATCATACAGTATGTAGCCTTTTTCTGATTGACTTCTTTCATGTAGTAATGTACATTTAAGGTTCCCATATGTTTTTTCATGGCTTTATAGCTCAGTTCTTTTTAGTGTTGAATACTATTCCATTGCCTGGATGTACCACAGTTTATTTATCCATTCACCTACTGAAGGACAGCTTGGTTGCTTCCAGGTTTTGGCAATTATGAATAAAGCTGCTATAAACATTCATGTACAGATTTTTGTTTATAGCTTTATTTTTTATCAGCCATTTAAATTTTTTTATAATGTTATTATGTCAACGTCATTCCCAGAACCCAGCACAGGACCTACCAATGAGTAAGTAAGTGTTAGGTTCATGTGTTTTGAATCAATGAATTTCTCAATAAAATTTGCCATATTTATATTAAAGTTTACATTCAAATTATTGTATGTAAATTTCTTCCTTTGAGTATAAACTTTCAGAAGGTAGATGGAGCTTTCCACCCGACTGCTCCTCCATTTCTGTGAGCTGCCACACCTCCTCTCCCACCACATGCCCAAAGATAGAAAATTCAGTAAGTGTTGAGGGGATAGAAAAGAAGAGTAATTGTAATGTTTATCAAGGTCCTTTTTTTTTTTTTTTTAGCTTTCACGTTCCAAATGATTCACTAAGAATTTTAGGAAAAAGAAAGCATTTTATTTATTTTTTTCATTGAGTTTTTGTTCTAAAGCTTATATCCTATAGTGAGATACATAGAATATTTTTAGTATGCTTCAAGGTGATTTTATTGTAGATCCTGAGTTATTGAAATATAGTTTCCATAGAAACTGTGTAAGTATAGTGACCCTTAAAGATAGGTTTGAAAACATTTATTGGCTTGCAAAAATTTTCACTGTCCTTTCTAACTACTTCATGGCAGTGACCTTCAGTCTCCTGAATTAAATGTAATATAATACAAACGCTGTAGGGCAGACTTTTAAGGACAGATATTCCCTTTTACCCAAAGATTAACTGTTGCCTCTTACGATAATGGTAAGATCTGCAAGGATATCTTTGGATTAGTTTGCAATTGCATATAAATTCTTCACTTTGGATTCAAAATTTGAGGTCAGTATTAATACTCAGCTTGGAATTCTGGGCTCTGTGACCTTATTTTGAGGATATTCAGAGACTATGTCTAGGGAATAGGATTTGGGAAACTTTATTCTTTTAGGAATCTCATGCCTAAACCTTTTACACATTCCACATCTTGCTGTCACCTTGCTACCAACTTGGGAGATATTGATTTAGTATGCACTCAAAAGGGAATAAAAAAACTGAAATGGAATGATTGAAAGTTAGTCCTGATGACTGTATTTGAGATCACATACCCAGCTTTGCTTGAAGCCTAATCTACCCCCTGAAATGTTCAGTTTTGTGATACAACAAATTCTTTGAAGTCTCATTAAGTTGGGTTTCCAAAATTTGCAACCAAAATACCTCTGGCTAATAATATAGCCTGGCATAAGATTATGTGTTACATTCTAGGTTTGACAGAACCCCTTTTCCAAAAGAATCTCTCTTCCCTACTCTATTTTTATACCTCTGATTTGGTTTAACGTATTAATAGACCATTGAAAGCCCTTTCCAGGTGTATAGGGACCCTCTTTCCTGTAGAGTAATCCTGTGGCCAGCTTCCACCTACTATGCTCCTAAAAAATTTGACAAGAACCATTATCTTCCTAATGTTAAAATCTATACCATTTGACAATATATATCCAAAGAAACAAAAAAATGTATTTATTTCCAACCCCTGTGATAGAATGGAGAACATAGAAGGTGGGAAAGGACAACTTTAGTTAAAGTGATTGTTCTGTTAGTTCTAGAGTTATTAGAGAACTAGAGTTCTATAGTGGGGGAGCATATATATATTTGGAGCTCCCAAATTATACTATATATATATACACACACACACACACACGCACGTATATGCACACACACAGGAAGACAGTGAGAGAGAGAGATATTGATTTATTTTAAGGAATTCGCTCATGTGATTATAGAGGTTGGCAAGTCCAAAATCAGCAGTGTGGGCTGGTAGCCTAGAGACCCAGGGGAGCTGGTGGGGCTGATAAATGCTGAAGGTAGTTTACAGGAAAATTCCCTTTTGTTCAGGGAGGCTGGTCCTTTTGTTCTGTTCAGGCCTTCAGTAGATTATATCAGGCCCACCCACACATTATGGAGGGCAATCTACTTTACCTAAAGTTCACTGATTTAAATGTTAAACTTATCCAAAAAGCTTTCCAAACTGACACATAAAATTAACCATCACATTCTCTAACGTTAGGCATCAGGAAAAGGTGGTGCTTCCTTTCATTGTTGAAGGTACCAATTCATAATACAGATATTCATTAGGTAAGCTACACCTGTGCTACCTAATACAGTTGCCACCAGCTACACGTAGCTATTGACCAATGGAACAGTGCCCAGTCTGAATCGAGATGTGTTTTTGAAGATTTGTACAAAAAACATAAAATAACTCACTAATAATTTGTATATTGATTGTATGTTAGATATAATATTAAAATTAACCTCACCTTATTCTCTTACTTTTTTAATGTGGCTACTAAAGTGACTCCCATTATATCTCTGTTCTGCAGTACCGGGTTAGTCTACAGTGCTGTATTAAAAAATGAATAGTAAAAAGGAAACAAGAACAACAAAAGACCCTGAACTTAAGTGACTTAATACAATGAGTTTGCTTTAAGTTCATGTGAAAACTATGGTAGACCCTGATGACTCCATGATGATTTTTATGGCAACTATCTTCTGTGTGGTGACTGCTTCAATCCTATAGCTCCACTTTGTCAAAATGAGGCCTTTTGCATCTCTAAGAAGATAAGGCTGTATCTTCTTACTCTAGCAATTGACTGCTTTATCCCCAAAGTTAAATACATACACTCCTTACATGAGCAGAACGAGACATACGATCTTGCCTAACTGCAATGGGCCTGGGCAATATAAGGAAGCTCATAAAATGCTTGGTGAGAATTTTGCCTTTGCCAGAGTCTTCCCATCTGCACACAAAATATATCCTTGTATTTTTGTCACATAGGGAACGCAGTCAGCCACTCCCCAAAGGAAGACTACCCAAATGTCCTGTCCAGTTATTATATCCAAATCAATTCCAGGATCTCTGGGTATTAACAATCGTCTCTCTGTCAGATTTGAATATGGCTTCTCTTGGTCTAGAAACCTTTAAACCAACAAAGCATATTATCTCCCTCACCACCACAGAGCAGGTACACATTAGAAGAGGAAGGACAGGATAACAGCAATAAACATTCACATTCAGAAAGAGGAAGAATGGAAGACAACCAACAATCAATAATCCATAGCAAGCCTACTGCACTAGAAAGGTGTTGATTAGAGCTCTTTGCTGGTGGTGTGGGATGTTCTTTAATTAGTTCCTGATAGTAAAATCTAGCAGGAGCTACCAAAGCCATTGTTCATTGAGTCATCAGGCTCCGCCTACTAGCATGTCTTCCCTTTCTGTTTCCTGTGTTGGCCCCTCTGAAGGGAATTACCGGAAAAAGACTTCCCTAGGGGCATTGTATCTTTGACTTTCCTGCTGGTGAAAGTTTGGTTGTATAATAATAATATTTGAATAAACATGGACTATTTCAGTCTATGCTTATGGTTTCATTGGTAGGTCAACTTTCTAAAAGTCTTAGCAGGCTTCTTGTCTCTTTGATTCAAGTCAGCTCTATGGACCAGGATCCAGGAACACAGTTCATTTTGAGACATAGTTTTCCTATCAGCTATATTTATTCATTTTCTTAATTATAGACCTCTCTCTTTTGATTTACTATGGGACATTTTGAGATTGTAGAGCTTGTGTGGCAAGATCTCACTCTGAATCTAATCTTTTCATTGAGTTAATTTATGTAAATGAAAGGCACCACACCATTTAGTCTAGTCTTTGCCCTGAGAGCATTTAATCAGTTTAATGTTTTACTGAACATTTCTTACTTTCATAATCTCCACTCTTACTTTCACTGTTTGGAGGTAACAAGCAAGTGCCTTTCCAACCCTGCAAGGTTCTAAATTGCTAAACTTTATCTTTTCCCTTTTAATTCTCCTTACAAATTGGCCAATTCTTTCCTGAGTTCATTTTCCTTATAACTTGTCAATAGCAATCAATGTACACTATTGGTGTCCAACCTCTTCATATAGATCCAACCTGTTCATGTAGATCCACAAATACATTGAATATATAATAGGCTTGTCAGTTACTTTGTCACTGCCATAAAATGGATCAATATCCTGCTAAACTCTGATATAAATTTCCTCACCACCTGCCACCCAATTGCTAAGTCTGTATCATAGTAACACACTATTTCTGCAGTAACAAACAGATCCTAAGTCTCAGTACTTAACAACAAAATTGTTTGCTTCTAGCACATATAAGTCTATTTTAGGTCCAAAAACTCTCTGGTTTACTGTCTTTCATGTGGGAACTCAATGAATTACTAAAGCAGAGAGAACAAAACACCTAAAATTCTTACCTGGGCAGTTAAATATTTGACTTGGAAGTGACACAACTTACTTTGGTCCACACACCCCATCGGCCAGGGCCCATTGGTCAGAACTAAGCCCCAACCAACTGCAAGGAAGGTGGCAAACATAGGGGAGTCCATGGACTCTTTGGAGGACCTACGCCACACCAATACACCCATTCACTGAGTGATTCCAACTCTAAGACTGGAGCCTAAGGAAATAAGAGAGTTGTATGCAAAGATACATAAATGAGGATATCCATTATATGGTTATTTATAATAGTGAAACAAATTTAAAAAGCAAAAAACTACAAACAATGTAAATGTCCAACAACAAAAAAAATCAAAAGTAAACTATATTATGATAAACCCTTTTCCTAGAGTACTGTGTATCCAACAAAATGACATTTATAAGGAATGACAGAAAAAATGTTCATTACATGTGTATTATATAACGTCGTTGGCAATTAATAACATTAATTAATGATGGATGACATTAAATGAGTGCATACTGTGCTCAAGACAGTGTTCTAAGAATTTTATAAATATTTGTTCATTTAAGCCTCAAAGAAAGCCCATTTTATACAAGAGGAAATTGAGGCACAGAGAGGTAAACAAGCTGAGAAACTGTTTGTTAAGAGCAGAAATTAATAAAGGTATAAATAATGGTGAGGTAGGAAGGAACAGCCCACTACATGTACAAAGGGTCATAGAATTGAGGGAAAATATTAGTTACAGAGATTCTAGAGTTCTGTAAACTAATTTTATGTGTTTGTTCATGGTTACCGGTATAGTTCTCTTTTCTCTCATTTTTCTCCTTTTTATAAAAATTGGCAATATCCTCCCATACCAAACTACTGGAGTACTTTTTCTTGAATTTTTGTGTTATGTTATTAGGCATAAATAAGTGTCTGAGATGTGAAGAAAGAAGATTATAAAATCCATAGTTTGTAAACATATTATCTGTATTTTTATCCCAACCTAACTGCAGTGTCTGTCATCACTACCAAAATATACTAAATTTCCTGTAAGCAAAAATAATTGTAGTACTTTTTTCAAATATTTGTATTAGCAAATATGCATGTCGGATCATGATTTTTAGCATTACTCTTATTTAACATGGAGAGAGACTCTTCAAAGGTATTTTTAGCATAAATTTATTTGACAAACAGATCTACTTTTTAAAGGACACATAATATTACAAATTCCCTGGGCATTGGGCGTATGTGGATGTTTTAAAAAAGCATCAAGAGACCCATATTCTTAGAGGATGTAACCGTGAAGAAACATTTTGATTTCAAGTTTAAAAAAAATGAAATTGTTCAAAAATAAAGGAGATTTAAAGATCTCATGTAATTGGAAGGAAATGTAGAAGAAACATGACTACTAAGAACCCTTTTCCCTCCTTTTTTCTGCTTTCGGAAGTTAGGGTCATGGTAAGGACGGCATCCCCTTGTGATCCCCGATGGGTGTCATACCTCCTCATGCTACTTCCTTCCTCATCTGCTCTGAAGAAGAGAACAAGGGTCACTTCCAAAAGGTCTTTCAAAAAATAGAGGAAGCTTCTTTCCCAGATGCCCCCAGCAAATGTCTTCTCCCATCTATTGCCTGAATTAGGTCACTTGCATGCTCTTGAATAAATCCTTTTTCTGCTCAACTCATCCCTGAGATATTCCCAGAGGAATATACATATAAGAGGGATTGGCTTAGACTTTAGGTCCCACCCCTGGAGCTGCCATTAATTCCTCAAGCTGCAAGAATGCAATACAAGGTGAGTAGAGTGGAACCAATGTGGTGGAGTCAATTAAAATGTCAGCTAGAAACAAACTCTAGTAATAGTTCTAAATCCAAAAGGTTCTTCATGACTGACCATCCTCTAATATCTGAAATCCCTTATATAATTGGTAGCCGGTTAAAATGCTATGCTTTGTTCACCTGAAGGCAGCTATGTGAACTTAAGGAAACTGCTTAGCATCTGGAAAGCCTATCCTGGATTTTTCCTGGAACCTACAATCCATTTCAGAGATAGGGATTCCATAGTACTCTGACTTTAGCTCTATAATGATGGCTTATTATAATGAGAGTCATAGAACTGTGTTTCTAGACTGGGAAGGGAGTTTGAGGGGTCTAGGCTGGAAATAAAATCCCTTATCTAATAGGAGTTTAGGTGCCCTTAGAAGCACAATGAACCCAGAACAAGTGCTGAAGGAGTAAGGAAAGAAACAGATGGAGATGCCGAATATGTCATTTACCAACTTTACATTTTCCCCCTAAGCTTGGCTCATGGCCATGTTTATGGAAAATGAACAGTAATTGACGATAACCATGGTTCCCTCTTGTGACATGGTCTCTGGGTTGGATTATCTTTCTTGAGTATTTAATCATTTAAGTAATGGTCACAATCTAATTCATAAACACTCTTTCAAGATGAATTTAATTCCTCTTTAGCCTCCAAATGATAAGACAGAGAAAGGTGGAGGGTGGGGAAAAGGCAGAAATGGTTCCTAAAGTACTCTTCTGTAAAGGAAATGAAATAAATAGTCTCCATATGCTTCCAGATTGGTGTGGATTTTTAAGTCAGAATGCATAAAAGTCTAGGAAATTGGGTGGGATACCTCTAAATTTCATCTATCCCTAGTCTCAGGAGAAAGTGTTTGGACTGTGGCTATACCCTGGGATATTTCTGGCTGTTTTGTCTTTCGAAGCACCCTGCGTTGAGGAAGTGGGGCAGAGAAAGGCTTCCTTGTGGATGCTCACCCACTGAAAAGTGGGCACCCAGACAGTTGAGAGCCAGTTAAGAGAACCTCAAGGAATTTTGTTATGATAAATGCAGGAGATTTTATTTATATGTATAAGAAATGAACATTTTGCAGCATCACAGAAATTCCCATCACTGTACAGAAATATTGCCCTGTGGATGTTTGTGTCCAGTGAGTATTCAGAATCATCAAAATGACTGCCAGAGGCCTGAAAGCAGTATGCTGAATGCTTTGTTCAGAATGCAGGCCACTCATTACCCTTGGAATTCTTACTCAAAAACTGGTTTCAATCCTTCAAAAAGAGGGAAAAAAAGTAGACTATAATAATCGCTCATGTATCTAAAACAGTCAAAAATCAGAAAATAGACAAAAATATCTCAGGTCAGGTATGTGAGTCGGGATAGGTTAAGTTGTTTTGCCTTAAACAACCACTAATCACAGTGCTTCAAAATAGCAGAAGCTTATTTCCCATCCTTTCTCTGTGACTGTTGCAGGTCAGCTTGGAAGTTCTGCTCTATATCATCCTCTCTCAGAAACTCAAGATACAGGAACCTCCACCTTTATGTTGCACAGTTACCAAAGCAGAAAAAAGTAAACATGGCAGATTGCACATTGACTCTTAAAACTTCAGCCTAGAAATGACAGACATCACTTCCGCTTACATTCTATTGTCCAAAATAAGTCACATGGCTCCCTCTGCTTTCAAGGAAGCAGAAAAATGCATCCCTCCAATATTTCCATAAAGAGAACTGGACACTCTTAGAGGACAACTCTAATGACCACTTTTCTAAGCAAAATAGATCCTCCTTACTACACACATGAAAGCACCTTGGTTTCTGGAAAAGAGCCCTTTAACCTCCTAGTGGAAATCTTCATATAGCATGGTAACCATTTTAGTCACCTGAATCCCTAACTCATAATATATTAGGAAATGCTTTAGGAGGCAGGAGTGTTTTACAGCATGTATTAGTTTGCTAGGTCTGCCATAACACAGCACTACAGACAGAGAGGCTTAAACAATGGAAATTTATTTCTTTACATTTCTAGAAGCTAGAAGTCCAAAATCAAGGTGTCAGCAGGGTTAGTTGATGCCTTTTTTCCCCCTTTGTCCTCACATGGCCTTCGCTCTTTAGGTGTCTGTGTCCTAACCTCCTCTACTTATAGGGACACGAGTTGTGTTGGATTAGGACTCATACTGATGCCCTCATTTTAATTTAATTATCTCTTAAAAGGCTCTATCTCCACATACCAGGCACCTTCTGAAGTGCTGGCTATTAGGACTTCAACCTCCTTCGATATGAATTTTCAGGGGACACAATTCAGCCCATAAAACAGAATAATACAAGTAAAATTAAAAATAAGAAAAGAAGAATTAAACAAAGACTCAGATTCAGGAAAATCAGGAAAGTCTGTTTTTTTTTGTGTGTAGGAACATATGTCAAAAGACTCTTGGAAAATTCTGTCCTAACAATCAGATGTTAGGCCACCAGAAATGTACAAATTGCTTCAACTGGGGCAAAAGATGACTAGGAGACCATGGTCCATTCCCAAGAGACACTTAAGTAACTGATAATAAAGAGAGGGAATGTATGGCAGAGAAATTTACTGCTTGCTTTACGTTCATGTGCTCCCCCAATATTTTCCAGCCAATTTTCTATGAGAGAGGCTTGTTCTCATCAGTGAGCTGAGTGAGCAAGGAAGATATCCAAGAGAAATATTCCAGGCAGAGGAAACAGCAAGTTCAATGGCCTCAAAGAGGGGCTAAGATAAATTTCGCATGCTTGTTATTTTGAGAAATTTGAAAATTGAGAATGCCTGCCTCTACTGTCCCAAATGTAGCATTTCAAAATTCCTGACAGATATTAGTCTTTGAATTTTGGAATGAAAAATTAGAATTTCTAAGAATTTGCAGGAATTCTCAAAATCATGTTATTTTGTATTTTTCATAGCACTCGATGTGTTTTTAGTAATAATGAGTGACCATAAAAATAAAAAGTGAATCTTCTTTCTGCAGTAGATTAACATTGAGTTTCGTGCATTTTCTGTCAAATAAAATTGATATATTAATGTATGTAGTATATTATTATTAACCCATATATTGTGAGAAGATATTTATATTTCAATAATATACAAATGATCTCAACTTGTTATACATATTTCATAATAAAAAATGCTAAAGAAAGAACACAAAAGTAAATGCCAAGTAAAATAATTTAAATGCAAAGACAATATCAAATCTTTAATGTTGATAAATTAAAATTAAAATTTAAAACACCCAAAGCATTAATTGCCATATTGAATAGATTGATCTTTGTTTTCTGACAAATATTCCAGATGTAGAAAAATTTATCACCTTTTGAATTGATGTGGGTCATATTTTTAAAAGCATACTCAAAAGCATCTTCAAATTGGAACATTATGCTTTGTATGATGAGCTCATTTCAATTTTTAGCTATAAAAGGCTTTTGTTTGCTTGTCCTGATTTTTATTTGCTATTGAAATTAATGTTGCTTTGCAAAATTAAAACTGATTTTAGAGCAGTTTCTGATTTCATGTTGGAGTATCCCACAACATTCACATCTTCTTTTCTTGAGTTAATTCTGTTAAAGTGTTTGCCAGAAACTGTAGCCTACAGCTAATATTGGAACACTGAAGATGGCAGTGAACAATAATAGCCAGTGTTTGAATGTCATTACTTTCAGATTTCCTATCAAGGTTAACAGCACTACACAGAATCGTATGTTCAAATTGCCAATCAAAAAACATATTTTGCTTCCTAAACATGTTATTTCTTGGAATAACACCCATAGGATTTGTATAAACTATGCGATGTATACAAACGTACTATTATTTGTATTTACAAGAATGGCACACGGTCAGCAATGGACACGGCCGTAAACACAAACTTATAACAAGGTAACAGCTAAAAGTAACAGTGATCTCTGCTGCTCTGTCCAGTTTTGTGGAAATGTTGACCTCCATCTTGGACTCTCCATGTTGGTGTCTCCTGCCTTTGCTTTCAAGCCAGTTTTCTTTTGGACCAGTACCATTTCTATGTTGCTAGTTAAGCTTTAATTCTCCTAGGAGATTTATGATACCTTTTTGTTTTCCTGATTTGTTGATAGATATTTCATGAGAGTCAGGATTTGGAAAACATAAATTTCCTAAAAATTTCCCAATGGAAACACCAGCCAAATGAGAAAATAGAAGTTGTATTGGATATCAACACTGTCGATTTTCTCAAGAATAAAGGAATGAGCCAAGTTATCCAACTCGAATGAAATCAATTATAAGGTTGGATACACAAAGCTGTACATTAGATTTGTGCTTCTCAAAGTAGAGTCCCCATATCAGCAATATCAGAGTCACATTGGAACTTGTTAAAAATGCAAATTCTTGGGCTTCTGCACAGACTTACTGAAGCAGAAACTCTGAGAATGGAGCCCAGCAATCTAAGTTTTAAAAACACCTCCAGGTGATTCTGATGCACAAAAAATTTGAGGACACTTTCATTAGATTATCTTTATTTTGAAAGCCCCTTCAGAGAGAAGTTCAGAGTTTACTTATTATTTTTTAAGTGATTTAAGTAAATAACTTCTCCTTCAAAGCAGGGGCTTGAGAAACCAGAATGGGTATTGGCTGTTAATTTCTACATGTTATCTTGTGAGGAAAACTAAAATATTTTGGGCTGTTGCCTATTTTCTGGTGGTTGACTGAATATTTCACTAGCTACTTGACAGTAAACATAAATAAATGACTTTTTTTGGAAGGGACAGTGTTTCTCTGCAAAATTTGGTGAAGATTTCCTCTAAAACAACAATCGTATACCATAATTGTTTCTGAACTGTCACCTGACCAGTCACTGTATGTTTTCAGTAACAATGCTAAGTTATCAAGTAGTTACATTGAAATCCAACCAACACATTGACTTGAAATGCACATAAATTGAAATTCAAGAAATGAAAAACACAAAAGCAAAAAGTATTGTAGTATGTACAGATATGAACATAACTGCTTCCCTCAAAAACATTATGGAATGGTGTAGTAAAGGGGAAATGTAGATTACCAACTGTGATACAAAATAGAAAGAAATAAAACCTATAATAGAGGCATGCATAACACACAGAAAAAATATGTATATATATATAGACAAAATATGTATACATATAGGGGTACTTTTTAGCTGTTTGGAAAATTACATTAATCAAGAGCAGCTATTCCCTGGGTTGTTACAATACATTTCATCTCCTACAGTAACAGTGTAAGAGTGCTATTTAGTGAAGAGGTCAGATGAATAACTCTTAGACTAGATGCTCACAAGGAAATGGTTGGGCCACAGGATAGCTTAACCTTTAATTTTATCCATTTCAGTGGTTGCCACAGATTCCCACAACTGACACTGATACTTTTCTTGAAAACAACTGAAAACTGTTTGGGTTGTTTGGCATTAGTCCGTGTGAATAGTTGTGGCCCAAGTTGAGGATTAAAGTTACATGGAATATAGTTGTGATGTTGGGTTTTCTATATCAGTACATGTTACAGAAACCACTACTCCAAGGACGGCAGGAACTTGATAAGCCAGGTCACATTCAAGGAAATGATGGGGAAAAGAATACCCATTTTACCAAAACTGAATGCAGTAAGTTATCTGAAGATCACTCATCACCATGGATGTGGCTTGTGCCTTGAAATGTTCAAAAGACTTCTTTAGGTACATTTGTGTGGAAGGGCTCAAAGAAATTTGTTCTTCAAATGAGTCCTGCCTATATTTTCTGATTTCAATTCTGATGACTGAGTTGGTCTGTAAGACTGCTGCATTTATGGCTGCTTTTGTTGTAATGCTCCCAACACAGAAGCACCTACTTGTTGCAAGGCTATGTGAAATACCTGTTGCTATATCTGCAAACCTCAGAATCAAGACAACTCGCACTACCAACAACCAACCAACCAAAACCATAGAAAAAGGAGAGTTGAAAGAAGGCTATCCTATCCTTGGATGTTGCTCCTTTATAATAAATAAAAACATTTAACATATCTATATCTATATCTATATCCATATCTCACAACATTACAATTTTATAAGCTCCTGTTTCTCACATTCCCATGCATGGCATCATTGATTTCACATTATATCCTATGTAGGGTCCATGTTCCTTAGTATTTTCAGGTGGGAAAAATACATTTTAGATATATAACACAGCCAAAGATCATTCAAAGATATGAGCAAAAGCCAAAATTGGGTCTATTTGTATATTGAGAGTAGTTCTGGATGTCTATCTGGCTTATTCAATCACAGTATAATAATTATGGAATTATAAGAACATCTATCCCACTTCTCAATCCATGAGAAATGAGGTTTTAGGCTTCCTCAAGATATTTTTCTATCCTTTGCTTTTGTTGTATTATATACAACATCTGTGTATGTGTGTGTGTATATATATATATATATATATATCAGTATGAATTTGTATATTATTGAGATTAGATACAGATACAGATATAGATATAGACATCTACCAGTTTGACTTCCTGGTGAACTCCTGGACACTATTAAGCTAGTGTAATCCCTTCTCTGTACAGCCTTCACTGTAGACTGTATTCCTTAGTACTGCCACCATCCCTCCCCTTACATACCTTCTTTACGGCATTTATCAAGTGAAGGAGCAAACGTTTGTTATTGTAGATCAGGAACTCCTTGATGCAGAGACTAATCTTGTTTATCTTATCATTTTATCCTGTAGATCAGGGTTTAGCAACTATGGCTTGTTGCTGTTTTTCTCCACCCTATGAGCTAAAAATGGTTTTTAAATTTTTGAATAATTGGAAAAAAAAGGAAGAATTCAAGAGATATGAAAGTTGTATGACACTCAAATTTTGGTGTCCATAAATAAACTTTTCTTGGACCACAGCCCTTGCTCATTTATTTACGTATTGTCTAAGGCTGCTTTCCTAGGTGTAACAGAGAACGTATAACCTGTAAATTCTAAAACAATGGTTGTCAGCCAGAGTCAAATTTGCTCCTAGGTCCCAGGGGACATTTGACAAAGTCTCAAGACACTATTGGTTGTCGCAACTGGATGAGATGGTTACGACTGGAATCTTATGGGAAGAGATTGGGGTGTTACTAAGTATCCTACAACGAACAATACAGACCTCTACAACAAACAACTGTTTTGTACAAAGTATCGCTAGTGCTGAGGTTTAGAAACTCTGGTCTTAAAAGATTAACTATCTGGTCCTTTACAGAAAATGTTTCCTAAACCCTGCCTAGATCCCAACAAAAACTAAAGGGAGCAAAGTTTCCTCTGGTATTTAGAAGATATGCATGCTCAAATTTAGATCACAAATTTCAAAATATGAGCAACTACAAATTTAGGCAGTTTCACCAAATTTCATTTATGAAATAAGTGTTTAGGGAAACCACCTAATCGAAGTCAAACAGTTCCAGTCCGTACTCAATAATTTAAAAACCCACTTGAAAAGTAATGTAGATAAAATTGTGAAAACAGAAACACGAACACATAAACGTAAAATCGGTTGCTTATTTTGTGATATGTGTGCCAAACAACTGGGGGATTATATGTTTCTATTTTCAGCTTGGTTATTGTGATTTACCATGGAGGATGAAGTCACCTCCAGTATTCAGGGAATTCTGTGTCTCATACTTCAACAGTCATTTTGGAGTTTTTATTTTTTAAAAAATTTCACTGAGTGTGCCCTTTGTAAATGTGAAAGCCTATTCCTTATTCTTTAAGCCCAATGCTGACATTACATAGAAATAATACAAAAGAGACTTTCGATAGTAATGAGTCTTCAATAGTAAGAGACAGAGTAATAGGAGCCACAATTGGAGATTTCCTCTCCAATTTATAAGGATCTCATATCAAGTCATCTCTTAAAAATCTATACCTATAATATATGACTAAACTTATTGTCAACTAGATTATATTTTACCTTGGCCTTTTAACTGTGTTTTTTGATCTTTAACAAAAGCACAGGAAACATTTCCTTCTGTGGTAGAAGGTAAGAATGGGAGGTGTTCTTTCTCCTTGTCCATTAGATCATACTAATCTCATATTTTTTCTCTTTGGAAACCTGACTTTGAGTTAACATATACCATTCTAACATGTCAAAGATGTTAATTTTTAATTTGAAACACTTGTCTTAATAAGAATGGGTGAGATCATGTTAGCTTTCTTGTGATAGCTGAACAGTCCCTTAACAAGTGCCTAATGAAAAGAAACAGTGATACTGCAGCTTTGTCTCATTTTAGGAAACAATAATAAGAAGTGGCCCCAGAAAAATTGATAGCAGATTCCACGTTTTGTGCAGTGTTCCAGAAATAATTTGGTTTTGACATAATACAGAGTCAAAGAGAATAAAGGAGACTGCGGTGAATACAACTAATTGTTTCCAACTCACTGAGAAGTGATGATTAAGTCGCCGATTCAGGAATCAGAAAGACCTGTGTTTGAATATCATCTTTGACCCTTACAAGCTGTGTGATCTTATGAAGCTATTCAACTGCTCTAAGATTCTGTTTTTTCATTGGTAAAATGAGGATAATAATAGTACGCACCTCGTAAAGTTGTTGAGATGGTTAAATGATATGACACATCTAGAATGTTCAGTGAATGGTAGCTTTAATTACAATAACCCGGATTCCTCTTGGAGCACCTCTGCCCTCCAGAGAGCTCGTTAAACTTTGCTCAAACTCCAATCCTTGTCTTCTGAAGCTCCAAACCCTCCCCATGATTTATTCCGAGTTTGTGGGACTTGCTTTCTCAGGCTTCCCTGAACTCCTAAGCTCTTGCATTCTAATGGGATACGTCTGTTTTCCTTGGAAATGCTTTGATGCAAAACTCTTGTGTGTTCACGTACAAGACATTACTCATGCAATGCACTTTGTCTGAACAATTATTTGAGAGATTTTAGAGTTAATGTGGGAGCATTCAGATATTGAAACCTTCTGCCACTGGGTGTCATTTCCTCACCTCTGTCCTCTTCCTCTCCCTTCTTTTTTCCTCCTTCCCTTTCTATGTTGCTCCCATCTTCCTCCACCTCCTTCATCTCCTTTCCCTTCTCCTCTCCTCCCCCCTTTCTCTTTCTTGTCTTCCTCTCTCTGTCTTCACCTCATTCCCTTTCTCTCTGATTTCTCTTCACTCCACACCCACCCTCAACCCCCAATTCCTCTGCCTCCACTCTGAAGAATAGCTTTTCCTTTCTTGAAAACTTGTCACATCAGCCCTTGTGGGGGAGGGTTTTGGGAGGAATATTATTTGCTCAGTTTCTAACACATGCATATTTTCCTACTAATGTAGCTCTCTCCCTAATAGAACTTCAGACTCAACTTTTTACAAAATGAAGCTGTCTTCATTTTGTTGCATAATTACTTCATTCTCTGTGTTTCACATCTCATGACCCCTACTATTCTCTTTGTGTGAATGCTGAGGGAGCATCCATCTCCGAAGGCTCCATGTGGCACACCTTTCCTTCCACCTTTGAAAGCCCATAATGCTCTGCCTACACTTTTCTTATAACTTTTAGTTCCTCATGCCTTTTTTTTTGTGGTGATCTGTGAATATTATATTTTCTATCATTTTTTTAAGGACTGGCACTAGACCTGTTCACCTTTACCTCTTCCACAGTATTACCAAGCAACAGTGCATGATATTTAAGCGTTGTCCTTGTTTTCAAATAAATAACACCATCTTTAAACATAAACATGGCTGAAAACAGCAAGCCATAGAAAAAAAAGCACGGACTATGGCTGTGACGCTCCTAGGTTCACTTACTTGCTCTGTGGTCTTGGTTCTGTCTGTCAGTCAGAGTTCAGACAAGGGAGCAAAACCACAGTGAGCATTATTGGAGTGAGAGAATTACCCTAGGTATTAGACTTCAAACCAATGTGGGAAGAATTGGGGAAGTAAAAGTCTGGAAGTGGAAGTCAAAGGATCAGAGACAAAAAGCACTAACTAGTCTTCCAGAAGCACTGGTACACATAGACAAGCCAGAGTTTTCCAGGAAATCTAAGAAGCCAAGTGTATCTGACTAATTTTATGATGGCGCAGAAAGGGAACTTGTGGAGGAGTCTTTGGAGCTCTTGCATTTGCGTAGCTTCTACGTCTGTAGTGTGCAGCCAACTCTCTGATGGTAGGCTAGGCTTGCTTTTGGTCAGCAGGAGAGCAACAACAAGCTTCTTCTATCCACCACTGTGTCTAATTGCAAACACCTTTTAAGAGAAGTGACTTCTGTTTTACTTTGTCTTCTGAATCTAATGCAGGTATCACTTCTGGCCAACTTCAGCCTGGAGCCCTACAGAGAGTGGGGTTCTGTGGAGCGTAGCTCCCAGCCTCATCCAAGCTGATGTAGCACAATCCAGCATAGTCGTGTTGCTTAATCCCTCTGAGCTTCAATTTCCTCTTCAGAAGAATGGTGACTTTAAGTTGCCAAGTGGTAAGAATAAGAAATTCTTATACACAGCCTAATATATAGTAGGTCCTCAAGTAATGGCATCAATGTTTATGTGTTAGGAATAAGATGCTGCCTAGAAACTGCTCCTAGAGGATTGCTTTCAACTTTGTTCTGAGACGTAAAGAAGATGTGGAGGAGAGACAATTGAATAGAAGAAGAAAAAGAAGGAGGAGGAGAGGAAGGGGGAGGGGAAGGAGGAGGAGGGCAAAAGGGTAGGGGGAGAAGGAGGAGGAGAAGAAGAAGAAGAGGAGGAAGAAAGCAAGGTCAAAAGAGACTTTTTGTGAGCTGAGGGGTACTTGCAGATTATAGTGCTGGTGCCTAAATTAAGGGCTATTAGAAACCGATTATTCTCCATATATTCCATGTAGGACTTCACACATCATAATCGCTTCAATTTTATACTCCATTATATATGCTTTCATTTTCTTAAGCACAAGAGAGATTCTTGGTCCTGTGTCTTTTTGAACAATTTAAATTTGACACATGGTTATCATTGCAGAAAAGTCTGAGGCTCAAGTTAAGTGGACATACATTATTATTATAAGAGAAGAGTGAATGATATTAGGGCAAGCCTTTGACAATT
Organism: Equus asinus; assembly: GCF_041296235.1. NCBI lineage: Eukaryota > Metazoa > Chordata > Mammalia > Perissodactyla > Equidae > Equus > Equus asinus. The sequence continues at coordinate 146,474,645 of NC_091792.1, forward strand.
AGATTTGAAGTCCAAAGTGAATTGAACTCAGTTCACATGGGCCACCAAACATTCACTCTTTATCACAGTGTTTTCTAGAAGCTGACCCAGGCAAAAATAAATCCTTCAGTTTTATTTCTATCTAGGAAGAAATATTCAAGACTAGAAGTTTCTTTGGCTTTCTTTCTTTCCTAAAAATAGTTTCTCTTTTCTGTCTTCTGTGTTTCACATCATCATTGTCCCATCAAATTCCTCTATTGCACCTCTGGGACAGTGGGTGAGCTTCTAAAATAAGACTTTCCCCTAGTACCAGCCAGTTGATTCGATGTACAAAAAGTGAATTCTGGGGCTGGCCCAGTGGCGCAACGGTTAAGTTCGCACGTTCTGCTTCGGCGGCCCAGGGTTCGCCAGTTGGGATCCCGGATGCGGACAGGGCACCGCTTGGCATGCCATGCTGTGGTAGGCGTCCCACATATAAAATAGAGGAAGATGGGCACGGATGTTAGCTCAGGGCCAGGCTTCCTCAGCAAAAAAGAGGAGGACTGGTAGTAGTTAGCTCAGAGATAATCTTCCTAAGGAAAAAAAAAAGTGAATTCTTTCTATATTCTTGAACATCAGTGAAGAAACTTTTTTTTTTCTCTTATTCTTCACCCTAAAGCCCCCTGGTACATAGTTGTAGGTCCTTCTTGTTGTGCTATGTGGAACGCTGCCTCAGCATGGCTTGATGAGTGGTGCCATCTCCACGCCCAGAATCCAAACCAGTGAAACCCCAGGCTGCCGAAGCAGAGAGCATGAACTTAACCACTCAGCCACGGGGCCGGCCCCTGAAGAATCTTTTTCACACATGGTTGTGGTTGCAGGTGCTCCTACTTTGTATACGTCTGAATTCACTGGATCCCTCTAGAAAAATTTCCAGCTTCTATCTGCCTTCTTGCTATGTCTGTCATCTCCTTTCTGTGCTCAAATTCTTTACCTCTGTTAGTAGACCAGGAGTCTGCAAACTTGTTCTGTTCATAGAACAAAAGCAAGATAGTAAATATTTTAGGCTTTGTGGACCAAGAAGCAAAAACACAGATATTACATAGCTACTTAGATAACCATTTAAGATGTAACCTTTTAAAAACTGTAAAAACCATTCTTAGATTATAACCATAAAATCACAGGTAGTGGGCCGTAGTTTGTGGACCCCTGGTTTAGACTATTCCCTACAGTTTCACGCCTGTTTGGTGTCCTGAGTTGCTCTTTGGTTTGGTTTCTCTCCAAACTTTTATCCTATAATTTATTTTCAGACACATGCTGACCCATCACAGGCCCTCACCTACTTTTCTTGGGGATACTCAGGAAAGACCCCAGCTGTCTTTCAAAACTGAGAAACCTTCAGGCATGACATGTTCTTTTTTCAAGCTTGTGATTTCCAAGATATTCTTTTTTAGTAAAATAAACTAAAAGGGTAGATTCTTAATGACATGGTATATTAAATTTTAAAATAAACTCCCAAGATGATCTAAAAGGATGTAAGTAATATAAGAGAAAATACAGATCTGCCTTCACCCAAAATGTCTTAATAATTAATGAAAACTTGTTTTATGAATTTGAGTGTCACAGATGACTTCTTTTTGTTGTCTTAGACCTCCAGTATTTGTCCCTCTGGCATTAATTCATTAAATGAATATTTATTTCACATCTACAATGTACCAGAGACTTTACTAAGCCTTATCAAATCAAAAATAACAGACAGTCCCTATTTTCAAGGGGCAAGAAGTCCAAGGGAGGAAAAACACAAGAGGAGAGTTGACAGATATAATGCAGGATGGTAAGTGCCATGACGATAATGGGTCCAGTGCCACCCCCTTGGGAGTGGCACTAAACTTGGCCAAATGAAGTCGGAGAGGGCTTCCCATAGAATTTGATGTCTGATCTGAATCCTAAACCATAGGCATTTGGCATGATGCTCAAGAGAAAAGGTGTGTTCTCTGCAGGAAAAGAAAAATGTGAAATGGCACAGAAGCTCTAGAGACTCCAGTATGTGTAGGGGTTGTACATAATTTAGTAAAGCTGGACTGTAGAGGGTGAAATGTGTAGTGTCTGGAACCCTGCCTCGTACAAAATTGATGCTTGGTTAAGAATTGTTGACAGATTGAGTGCCAGGAGATGAGCCTGAAGAGGTAGATACGTCAAAGATAGTCTATGGCAAGCTAAGAAAGTTGAATTTTATCCAAAAGGCATGGCTGAACTTTATAAATGATCTGACTTGATGATAGTGGGTCTCAGAAAATTCACTCTGGCAGCACTGTGGGAGTGGACCACAATGGAGCAAACCTTGAGCCAGAAACAACAATTAAGGAGCTGTTGTATTCCACTAGAAAGGAAATGTTGAGTAGCTGAACCCTGGAGTTCACAGTGGGGATGGACGGGACGGTTACAATTTGGGAGTCTTCCAGATCATCAATATATCTATTTGTTATTCTGTTGAGCAAACATCAAAATAATAAAACCCCAATGTATTTATGTAGACCTGTACAATTTGCAAAGTATTTTCACAGAGAGATTTAATCAATCAGTCTGTACCCCAGTGTTTGTGAACTAGACCAAAGAATGATAATGAAAGAGAAAGCAATGAATAATACGACACACACACTAACATACGCAATCTAAGGCCAGGTTTTTTTCGTGATAACTCTAATTCCTACTGATCACCTAATTAATCCCAGAGAGATCTAAGGCTTGCAAATGCAAATATTATACTTTTTGTTGCAAGGTTAATTTGTATTTACCATCCACAGTTTGGCAAATGATTTTCTGTTTTCACCATGAATATGTATGGCTTGCTTTCAGCAACCAGAAACACTGTTTTTTGATATTCTACTTCATGTTCTGCCTGCAGCAGGATTGACTTGGGGAGCAGCCTGCTAATTAAGACTGGGTAAATTATAAATAGCAAATTTGGAGGCAATTGGTTGACTGAGAAAATATATACTGCATATAATGTGCGTCTCAGCAGACATTTCCAAGCATTCATTTTACTTTTAATACATAAAAGCCATGGGGCTTTTTAGTCTACCCTACCATAGTTACAGGATTGCCTCAATTGAAATGAGAGTTATCATTTAATGGGTACTTAAGAACTAGAAGGCATTGAATTAGAAATTCAGTCTCTGACATAGTAAAATTAAATATTCTTCCTTTGTTGATCCTCTGTCTCCTATAGAATCTCATGAAGAAGAAATTGAGATAAATATATTGCGCTATTATGGTCAATGTCAGATAGTTATTCCATCTAATGCCTTAATTTTACAAGTGAAAATTGAGGATCTGAGAGGTTACACTATGTCTCAAAGATCCCTCAGCAACTTACTAAGAAGAGACCAAAGACTTCTAACTGAAAGTCAGCACTTTTCTCCCTGCACGCCTTGTAGAAATATTATTACCTCTTGCCAATTCCCAAAAGGCCACTGCTATAAATGTATTTATTTGGTTTGGGTTTACTTTTAAAATTCAAATGTTCCAGAGGATAGGCAGTTAAATCTGTAAGGATTATCAGTTTGTATGCCTTTTAGTGTGACTAAACCTGTCATGTATATTTCCCTGAGAGTGGATTTCAATACCAGAGAAGATAGAAAAGAACAGTTAGTAGGGAGAAGAGGAAAATGTCTCCATGAAAGAGATGAGAGAGGTATAAAAACCTACCAACACTTGCTTTTATCTTATTGAATTGGAGTGGCCCTATTTTATATCCATCTTAGAAGCTATTTGTTAAATTTAACTTTTAGTTGCAATGTTCCTCCAAATATTCATTCATACCCTTAATCTGCTGGAATGTTCTTCAAGGATATCCACGACTTCCTTTTTCACCTCCTTCAGGTTTTTGCCTATATGGCCCCTTCTTCACAAAGTTTTCCCAGACCAACCCATTTAATATTGCACTCACCCTGCCTACTCCCTTCCCTGCTTTCTTTTTCTCCATAGCACTTATCACCACCTCGCACAATATAAGTTTGAACTCCCCGCTAGAATGTGAGCCCTATGAAGGCAGGAGTTTTGTTTGTCTTGTTCATGGCTTTTCTCTTAGTGGATGGATTGGTGCTGGGCATATGTAAGAGGCTCACTGCACTTTCATTGAAAGAAGGAAGAAATAGATTGAGAACATATTATACGCTATTAAGGAAATGAAAGAGATGTTTATTTTATGATGGAGATTTACAAAGATGAATACTATAGAGAGCAACATAGTCTAGTTCTTGTGTTTCAGACTAAGAGGAAACTATCAAGGTTCTCACCTAAAATGTGGGATAAGTGCTAAATATGACTTATCTGCCTCATGTGGTCATTAGGAGTAATAACAAATTTCACATTTGAAGTCCATCAATAGAGAACTATTGGAAAATTCAAATGCATTTTATGACTAATAACATTTAGCTGAAATTTTTAGTTAATGGTCATGGAAATTAATTTTCTGTCCTGTGAGTCCATTTTTTGGGGGCAAAACTTTGTAGTCTTCTACCACCTGTAAAGAGAAAGAGAACAGGTTTCCTGTTATTAAAGGATTGAGATTTTAGTACTGTATGGGGAAAGCTGTGACAAAAAAACCCAAAACACCAAAAATAAAAAACTAAAATAGTAGATTTTGGCCTCCTTCCTGAGTGCTCTAGATAATCACTAATTTATGTACTTGATTTGTTTGGGCCTTGCTTAAGTATGATAAGTTATTGTTGGGATAATATTTGTGGCAATAGCAAAGGTCTGTTAATGTCTCAATGTATATGTCAGCACAGCTCAGTTTAGAGACAAGTCCATGGAAAGGGTGACAGGAAAGTAAGGTAACATGCACATAAGTAAATTGCAAGGAAGATAAATAATGTCACCTGTGTGGTGTACTCCACCTAATGTCTCTAACAATGACTGTGAAAACTGAATGCAAGTAAAAACAGATGACCTGTGTTTGCCTGGGAAATAAGCAGAGAGCTCTCCTCTAGTGAATGAAGAATGAATCTCAATCTCTTTCTCCATATATACGTATAGAGAGAGAGAGATAAATATTATATATATGAATATGTATATTTATTTATACACACATGGGTTTACATATATATGTATGCATGTAGTTTATGTATATGTATATATATAGTCACATGTATTTTTTAAAAGTAGTCTTTTTATTGTCTTTTCTACTCTTTTTTTCTTACTAAAGAATTAATGACATAGAAGAAAGCAAGCTTACACTTTGAGGCTCTGGAATGAAATCAGACAAATACCAAAAAAAGATCAAGGACTGCTGTGTTTGTTTTGTTTTGTATCCAAACTAAAATTTAAAATTTATAAGAATAGTTATGCACTTCAGTTACCCCGTTGACTGCATATAAATCAGTGCCACTTCATTCAGCTTTCATACATTATAATTTTTGCTATAAAGATCACTGGGAAAAAAAGTAGAGAGAGATTTTGGATAAAAATATATACAAGAGTTCTTAACCTGTTAGCTTGTATAGTGTTTATCATTTCAATTTTAAAAAGGTAGCTTAATAATTAGAAATCAGTTTTAAATTTTGAAAAAAAGGAGATTTTTTGAATAGTGCAACGGGTCATGATTTATTGATAAAAGCATAATTTATATTGGATATCTAATGGCTGTAAACTGTATATAATGAATATCATCACAGTGTTTAGAAATATAAGTAGCTGAAAACAGATTCAATTGTAGCATGAAGCATCATCATTAGCCTATGGTTGATAAAAAATTCAGATAATCCAGTTAATAAACCTGAAATAATAGATATGCATAATAATAGATATGGGTACCTTCAAAGAGAATTGCGTGGTTTCTTAAGTGCTACCAAGTGATATAAATGTTATAAAACTTAATCATATATTTGACCAAAAGTTGTAAAAGATTAAAACTTTACAGGCCATATTTTTGGTAACACAATGAAACTGAAAATTAGATCCAAAAGCTTAAAAGACAATAATTCTTTGGAGTTCAACCTTCAGTTTCACATCCTAAACAACTATTTGTTTAAAGAGCAAATAAAAATATAAGTAGCTATTTTTAAAACCTAATATTTGAAAATATATTATTATATTTTACATTTAAACTAGAAAAATGATACATGCTACATTATTCACTCATACATAAATTTAATGAACTTTTTTCCTGATGCCCACTTCCAGCTGTGTCCTGTGTTAGCACTAAGGATAAAGAAAATTAAGGAGAATAAGTCTTTGTCTTCAGGGAACTTCCTTTTCCCCAAAGTGATATAGATAAGAAACAAACTGATAAATAATAGGTCGAAGCATATGAAATCATCCTTTTTGTTGGTCAAAATCATTAAATATGGACAATTTGATATGGTTCATCTTAATTTACAGAATATCAGGTAGATAGAAAATGAGTAAAAATTTAAATTCAATCAAAGTTTACAGGTACTAAAACAGAATGTCTATATCAGGTATGATGAGAACATGAAAATTTGTCTTGTGCATCATTAACATTGTGCTGAGTATTATATACCGAAAAAGGCTTCATCCCCATTTGGCTGATAATGGTACTGAAATCAACAATTTTCTGTGTATTGTTCCACATTAGTCTTCAGATTCAAATAACTATGACGATATACATGCTATCTGGATGAATTCTTTTTCTGTCTCCTCTGCCTTTTTTTTTTTTTTTAACAAATGTGAACATACTAAAAATATTGTTCTCAAAGTTACTTTTTTCACTTAAAATCTTTAAGGCGTTGTTTCTTGCTTTATTGCATAGAAATTTAATAAATGCTTTAAATAGATGCTTAATATTCCATAATATAGATGTAATATTCTTATTGATATATATTTTGTATTATTAGTTTTTTCTATGAAACAATTCCTCATAATAGGATTGTTGGATCAGGAGGTAATTTTATTAGAGAAGAGGTCTAGGGGTCTCTACATTCAGTATATACGCTCTCACTTGATTGCTTTGTTTTCTTTTTGATACACTTGTTCTCAATTATGTTTGCTTCCCCCCATTCCAGAGTCTTTTTAGAAAAATCCTTTCCAATGAGTAGCCTTCTCATCTTTTGCCAGAGTGTGGTAGGGTCTGACTTCTGCTGTTCAAAATGAGGAATAAGATCTGGAAGGGGGAGATGCCAAAAGGATTCTTAAATGAAATTTCTGTCAATACTCCAGTTTGTAGCCCTAACTTCACCCCATGGCAGAGGTACTACATAGTAGCAGTTTATGAATGTTTTCTGTATGTTTGGATCAGTTGAGTTGCTTATCAGCTTTCTTAAGTGCTGATTTTAGAGTTCAGCTTTCTTGGTCTAAGTCATATCCTTTGCACTTGAAAAAATTGGATGGGGGCCGGCCCGGTGGCGCAGCAGTTAAGTTCACACCTTCCTCTTCAGTGGCCCGGGGTTCCCAGTTCGGATCCTGGGTGCGAACATGGCACTGCTTGGCAAGACATTCTGTGGTAGGCATTCCACATGTGAAGTGGAGGAGGATGGGTAAGTATATTAGCTCGGGGCCAGTCTTCCTCGCAAAAAGAGGAGGATTGGCAGCAGAGGTTAGCTCAGGGTTAATCTCCCTCAAAAAGAAAAAAAAAAAGATTGGATGCTGTTTTCATTCTCTTTGAATTTACAAATATCTGTTAAAAAATCACTTTGTTTTTGTCTTTGTGGGATCTGGAGAGGGGAGTAAAGCTAACTGAGAGGAGTTTAATCTGTGATCCTGAGTGGAAGTCTCTAAATTCATTCTTTTATCATGTTTGGGCCTTCTTCAATTTAGATGGATCATAATCTTGAGCATTTTAATTGAGGTGACGGTGCCATTTAGGTGTGAAGGCAATCTACTCCCCTTGGAAAGCATTCCCTTGTTTCTCTCGGTTACAGAAGTCAATGAAGGATATACAAAGGTGAAAGAGGTCTTAGAGATCAGTCAGTGTAATATCTTCACATCATATTTGAAGAAATGGGAGCCCAGAGACTGTAAATGTCTTCCCAGTTTTCATCTAGATAATCATAAGTGGAGCAAGCATTTAATCTTGCTGAGGTTTTCATGTACTCTTTTCCCTCCATTTACACGACAATCTAGACTTCCAGTTTCCCAGTCTTTTCTACCATACCACACAGAGGACCTGAACATAGTTTATGTATTTGTATGTTTATTTGTTTATTAGCTGTGTCCCCCCAACAAATAAAATGTAAGTTCCATGAGATCAGCGACTACCTATTTGTATTGCCTTTTTCATTCATTTCAGTACCAAATAGTGTGACTTCCAGCACTAAGTAGTGGTCAGACTCAATATATATTTTAAATAAAGTATTGAATACAATAGCATCCCCACTGATCCCCCCTAAGTGAGGAGTTCTTCTTATATCTGAGGATACATCTAATGTTCCCGTTCTTGACTCTACTGCACATACAACATAGCACAACACTGATCCAGTATTGCTTTTATTGCAGATGCTATAGATGAATGGCATTTACTATTCTTTCAGTAATTAAAAATATTTAATGATTCCAATGATAATCATTAAAACTGTGCCTTTGTAAAAACAGAGTACTTACATAATTTACAATTTTTTTGATAATCTAGAGTTGTCATTATAAACATTTAAATTATATATACCATGCTATTATTTCTCACATCTTTTCTCCACCTTCACTTAAACACAAAAATAGAAATAAACATATATTCCACTCTATGATATTTTCAAGTAATAGAAAGCCTTTTTTATCAGAAGGAAATAGATTTTTATTTTTTGGTCTAAATTGATTTAGCAGAATTTAAACTAAATATTAAGTGACTTGGTATTTCAAAATATCTATACTTTACTATTCAGATACATATTATAAGGTTATATGAAATGTCTTTGTATTTTGTGTGTCACCTACAAATAGTGGTTTAATCAGTTATCACATTGCATGTTTTAGTAACAAGAATGTGTGGAGAAGAACAAAGAATATTCTTGCCGTATTTATTAAAATTAAAATGAATTTTAATTCATGCATCAAGGACCTTCCATTTATCATTCTAGTTGACAGATGGAAGAACACATAAAGAAATTTCAGTGATTTGCTAAGGAGAAAAATAAAACCACTTTGCCTCTTATGCTTGACTTTTGCTTCCTGAAAATTTTAAACCTTTTTGACTAAGTGTTCCCTATGCTCCTGAGGGTGGAGAAAACTGGAAAGAAAGATCTTACCATGATTTTTCCAAGTTTTCACAGATCAGTTTTAGTATTCATGATATTACTGAAGGCCAACAATTTTTTACATCAGATACATGGGGTACAACTACTAAAATATTTAGTTCTTGGAAAAAAAAAGATAAATGAGCAGTCAGATCAGTTATAGGGCTTGAAATGAAAGGAAATGCTCAGATGAGGTGACTGTTGGGAAGCGACAGGAGGGAAAGAGACAGTAAGAGAAAGAAGAAAATGAGGAACACACCTTATTATTATGTGGTTTGTTAGAATGCAAGAGATCGTTAGTAACTCTTTTCTCACGGTCTGGCCTCATGAGAAAACTGAAACTGCGAGATATTTTGTTAACATTTAGGAGATCTTGATTTCAAACTTTTGCTGGCTGCTCATGAAACTTTTCTGCACTTTTCCTGCTGCATCAATTGTCAATAATTTATTGTGTTATGTGGGGTTCTAATCCTTAATATGCACTGAGTATATACTTAGAAGTCTGGGACATGGGGGTTAAACATGGACTCCAGAATCAAACCATGGGATCTGTTCGGTTGTGTGGCCTTGAGAAAGTTACTGAACTTTTCTCAGCCTCAGTAAAGAGGAGAATATGCGACCTTATCTACTTCAAAGGGTTATTGTACAGATTAGACATGTTACTATATGTAAAGCACTAAGAATGGTACTTGGGAGGTATGGAAGACATTGTATATCTATTGGCTATAATCATTTCTTAACATATCTAATATCCATATTATCCCTTCATGCTAATCTACACTAATCTCTTTCTTGTATTCTATTTTCCAACAAATTAAAGGTTTTTGAAATTTCTTGAGAAATCTGGAGTTTTTTTTGCTTCTAATCCTTTGCTCATGCAATTTTCTCTACCTGAATTAACTTCCTCTGCAGTTTCTATCTTGTTAAATTGCCCGTAACACAAATGTCACTTCTTTAAAAAGCCTGTCCTTTTTCACAAATTGAATGTCTTCCTTTCGATTGAATCTACTGTAATATTTCCATGTGTCATTTATCATACTTTGTCTTACAAAATCTTTGTGGTATAAGGAAAGTTGCTTAAACTATAATTCATGGATCTTGGGGGTCTGCAGACATATTCTCGATTTTTATGAGAATTTATGAATTTTGTATTTTCCCTTGGATTATGATCTTAAAAAATAATATAAGCATATTTTGAGTCACCTGTATGACTTTCTCATAATTGAATACTGACATGCATTTTATCACCCATGTTTGCGTTTGTGTTTACAGTCACCTTCTTAAGGGATGAAAGATGCAAAACTTCACTTGGCGTGGGAAAGACTTGTTCCACAAGATTTCAAATAGGAGTCATGGGTGAAAGTGAGTCTCTGAACATCATAAAACCTGGGGTCACCAAACAACTTGTGCTGTCTGTGCCATATTTACATGGTAAGTTGATGTTTGGGGGGCATTTTTCATCTTTTATATACCCATCATCCACACTTCATTGGCAATATGTGTATAGTAAATATGCAAAGAATGTAAATGTTTTCTCTTTTCATATAATAGCTGAGGTGTATCCATCAAAATAAAGGACAATTTTGTTATTAATAAGAAAATTAAAAGAAGTGATAATGATGGTGCTCAAATAATCACTCAGCATACTCAGAATCAAAAGAATCAATTTGAAAATAAATGAAATGCAAAAACATGCAAATGTGATTTTATTATTCAATGTAATATCATCAAATTAGTTTCAACAAATTAACATAATGTATATTATAAAACTAATCTATATGATTAAACTAATGTTCTCATAATTAGTCATTTTATTGATTTTTCAGTTTATTAACTTTAAATTTATTCTTTCATTCAATAATTGTTTATTGTCTTGGTATGTACAAATCAACCAACTAGTTACTAGAAATATAGCAGTGAACCGACAAAAATCCTTGTCCTTGTACAGCTTTTTACTGTAATGAAAGAGGAGACAGTCATCAGTTTGAATATGTAAAATATACAGTGTAAGATAGATTAATGATAAGGAGAAAAAATGAAATGGGGAAGAGAACAGAGGAGAGTTGAGAACACTTGCAATTTTTAGCAATGTGGTCAAGAAAGGTGTCATTGAGTAGGTGAAATTCCACTGAAGATCTGAAGGAAATGTGGAAGTTCTATGTAGATAACCAAGCAAGAGCACTTCTCACAGAGGAAAATACTAGGTACTAATGCTCAAAGCAAGAGCATGCTGGAATTTGACAAGAGTGATCAGGTCCATGTGGCTGGAGAGATCTGAATAAGGGATAGAATAAATGAGATAACATTTGACATAAAAACAGGAGTCAGGCTATATACAGTCTTATAGCGCCTTATAGATCACAGGAAGGGTTTTGGCTTTTATTCTGAGTCCAGTGGGGGCCATTGGGCACATTGTAGCACAGAAATGTGATCTAATTTACATTTAGCCAAGATTCCTCTGACTGCTGTGTTGAGAATGGACTTAAAAGTGTCACAGACAAAAGCAAGGAGACAAGTTGGGAGCCTACTTCACGTCAGAGGTCACAGTGGCCTGAATCAAGATGGGAGCAGTGGGGTTATGAGAAAAGCTTGCATTCTGGATATGTTTTGATGATAAAGCCTGCAGGACTTGCTGTTGGGCTGGATCTGGTGAATAAGAGAGAGTAATTAAGGATGGCAGCAATAATTTTTACTTGAAATATTGGAAGATTGCAGTTGTCATTAACTGAAATAGGAAAGACTCCAGAAAGAATAGGTTTGGGAATAGAGTAGAATATCAGGAGATTGATTTTGCATGTGGTAAGTTTAAGAAGAGTTTAACATCCCATGGAAATATCTTTTGGTTTGGGAGTTGTACAAAAGTTATACCTTTTGTATTTCAGAGGTGATACTATCAAGATCATAATTGAAATCACCAATGGATGTCTACCAGAATTTTTCTCCTTTTAAAGGGATTAAATCATCATTTGATTATAAGAAACACTATTGTAGGGGGATAGGAGCTCAAAGCACTTTGAGGTCAGATAAACCAAGATTTGAGTTCCGATTGGATCATTTTCTAGATATGTGACTTTATATGAGTAATTTCTTTGGGCTTCTATTATGCATTTCTAAAAGTAGATGTAGTCATATGTAGATAACAAGGTTGTGAGAATTAAATGAGATAATGTTCATAAGATATATACTCAGTGTCTTGTATGGCACTTAATTGATGCCCAAGAGAAATATTATTTTACTTTCCTAAAACTATCCTGATAAGTTGTGAAAAAAATGCAATCTGGAGACTCAGCAGGGCTGCTTCAGTCAAAAATGTCAATAGTGAGAACAGAGGTAAGGACCAGTCCTTCTAAAGCGTATATTTAGGAGTGGAGAGCCAGGGATTTCATACTCCAAGGAGCAAGAGTCAAAGCCAAGTATTCAGACACAGTACGGAAGCCAAAGGAGAGCCTTATTAGGTAGATAAAGGCAGATTATGCACACAGGAAAACTTCTCAGGCTCAGGACGAATGAGGGAGGCCAAACATATGATGGCTATGAGGTACAAAAGTGATAGATGTCAACATTTAGTGAGTGCCTCTTCAAGAAGTATAGCAATAGATACTACCTCATGGAGTCTTTACAATACAATGTATCAGTCGCTCAAAACCCAGGTATTTTATGTTTAGTAAACCTGTCCATAACTTCATAGGATTGTTCTGTTCCTAAGGGAATTTAAACAAAGCATGTATACAAAATTTAAACAAACATACACACAGATAAATCTTATACATCCATGTCCATACACACACATACATGCATACATATATACATGCATACCTAACGTGGTTGGTGTTATTTTTTAAATCCACCTCAAGATAAAGCTTGAGAGAAAGTATAGAGACAGAGTCAATATGTTTTATAAAGGATCTGAAGGCAGGTTCTCAGCATCTTCTTAGGTCAAAACAAAGACTACCTCAAGATCTATGAAAAAGAACACTCCTGCCTGTCTCTGAACTCTTCATTTGGGGGGCAGGGAGTAGGGTCTCTGCAGCTGACTTCTAACAGAAGGACTAGGCAGTGCCTTGGTGAGAGCAGAGAGCAAGTCACCTTCATTTACTATTCCTCTCAGGAGCTAGCCTACAGAGTGAGCGCTAAAAAGTCGTATGGATTTCAATCAGTGTCCCACTCCCTATAGTCACATAATTAGCTCTCCACATCAATAAAATCCTCAATTCACTTTTGATGGGTTGGTCTATATCCTGCTGTGGTTTCTCAGCAGTCCATCAAATTAAAAATGTCAGCATGTTCTTTGGAGGATGGTAGACAATGAAGTCAGCTCAATCCAAAGACAAATAAAGTAGCTGAACTTTCCATAATGAAGTAGTACTGTGTCACTGGAGTTTCTTAGGCACAAGAAACCTGAGAAACACCATACTAGAATGTAAGCAAAGTTCACCCAACTTGGAATTCTGTTTTATTTGTGGCAGTAAGAGAGAGATAATCTGAGAGAGAGTAAAATTGTCATTCATTATAATAACCTTCAAAGCATGGGCATGTACCACCCCAAAATGTCATCAATCCAAATTTGTGGTTCAACATTCATGAGCATTTATTTCCAACCATCATTATATCATAAGTTTACTAGACACTGGATATAATACTATTTTATTTCCCTTATGTTTATTTATTTCAAAAGATGAATGCTAGTAGTCTATTCCATAATTGATTAAAAAATATATTCCTTTCTTGATATAACATCATTTACAATTAACACATGAATAAAGTATTGTATACACTATTTTATAAAACTAATTTAGGTTCTCTGTTTTTGCTCATATGCTACTCATAAGTACAAACTTAGTTAAATTTTAATTAATAATTTTATAAGTATTTATTTATCATCTGTCTTACTAAATTGTAGTCACCTTGAGGGTAAAAATTATAACTATCTTAGTCATTTTGTATCACTGGCACTTAGCAGGTGTCTCAATAAATATTTGTTGAGTAAATGTAAGAAATAAAATCATAATTTGTGGTGGACTTCCACTTCCAGAAAGATAGAGTAGACATTCATTGTTCTATTCCTCCTTTTAAGTACAGATAAAAATTGGACATTTAAAATACACACACAATATGTTACTGAAAGGTGGTGAGATGAGGAGAGACCAGCTCAGGATGTTGGAACTGAGGAATGATATGGCAGTATTTCCTTGGATTTTCTTTTTGCCTCATTTGGCCCAGACTAGCTGCTGGAGAAGCCAGCAGCCCAGAAACACCAATAGATACAGATGAAAAAATGGACCCAAGAAAAGCTCACTTTCTCTAATCAAAGAAACAGGAAAAGAGCAGTGCAGCAAGGCAGAAAACTTTTAGAATAACTGCTCTATTCCAGTTAAAACCTGCAGAGAAAACTGGTCTCACCCCACTCATTAGCAAAAGCTGAGTGGAGAATCTAGATTTCCATCATTGTCATGTTGAAATGAGGCATCGCAAACCCCCTGCTGGGATGGTGCCAGAGAGTGAGCAGCTGGCATGTTCACCCTCACTGGGCAGTAATGAAGATGCTCCCCATGATGTTTGTGGAGACCATGTGGGAAGCCTGCCTGGTCTTTTACCTCCTATTCAGCAGTAATGTCACGCCCCTCTCTCTCCTTGTGGACTCGTATCAGAGGAGACCTAGTGGAGAGTTAGGACTTCACTACTACCCAGCAGTAAGCAGGCCACTCTCTGGTCATGTCACTGGAGGCTACCCGGGAAACAGTCATGAGGCTCCCTGCGCTCCACGTCCAGGGTAGTGCAGCGGAGGCCTAGCGGAGAGTCACACTCCCATTGGAGGCAGCAATAATGGGGAGCCCTCCCCCGTGAGTTTCAATGGGAGCTGAAAAGATAACCTGGAATTCCACCTCCAGCTGTCATTAAGGAGGCAGTGCCCCCCTTTCCCACAGGCTCCATGTCAGAGAAGGCCTGTTAAATGGAAGATTAAATAAGATCCATAGTCTCATAACATAATACCAAAATGTCCAGCTTTCAGCAAAAAAAAATCACTGATCAGAGAAAAAAGTCAGGGAGATCTCTAAATGAGTAAGAAAAGACAATCAACAGATGCTACAACTGAGAAGACACAGACATTAGAATTATCTGACAAAGAGTTTTAAAGCGGCAATTGTAAAACTTTTTCAATGAGTAATTGTAGATATGCTTGAAATAAATGACAAAATAGAAAGTCTCAGTAAAGAAACAGAAGATAGAAGGAAGAACCAAATGGAATTTTAGAACTCAAAAATATGACAGCCAAAATAAAAAAAAATTAATAGATAAGCTCAACAACAAAATGGAGAGAATAAAGGAATGAATCCGTGAACTTGAAAATAGAATAATAGAAATTACACAATCTGAACAACAGAGAGAAAATAGACTGAAAACAAAACAAAATGAACAGTCTCAGACACATGCGAAACTACATAAAAAGATTTAACGTTTGTGTCATCAACGTCCCAGAAGGAGAAGAGAAGGTGAGCTGAAAATTATTTGAATAAATAATGACTGAAAATTTCCCCAAATTTTCAAAAGTCACAACTGGTGGATTCATGAAACTAGGATTCAATGACAGAATGATAACAGGACAATCTCCAAATACTTAGAAACTAAACAGCACATTTCTAAATAATTCATGGATCAATGAGGAAGTCTGAAGGGAAATAAAAGTATACATTGAACAGAATGAAAGTGAAAAACAATATAATGGGATTTATGAGACGGAGTTGAGGGAATACTGAGAGGGAAATTTAAAGCACTAAAAGCACACATTGGAAAAGTGGAAAAGTTTCCAATCAAGAATCTAAGCTCTGACCTTAAAAGCATACAAAAAGGAGAACAAAATAAACCTAAAGTGTGCAGAAGAAAGAAAATACTGAAGAACAGAAATCAATGAAATTAAAAATAAAAAAAGAGAGAAAATCAAGGAAAAAAAAACCCCACAGCAACACAGACAAAAAAAGGATGTAACTATAGCCCCTGCAGACATCAAAAAGATAATAGGGAAATACTAAAAACAACTTTACCCATAGAAACTTGACAGATGAGGGGCTGGCCAGGTGGTGTAGTGGTTAAGTTCGCACGCTCCACTTCAGCGGCTGGAGTTTGCATGTTCTGATTCTGGGCGCAGACCTAGCACCGCTTGTCAGGCCACCCTGTGGCGGCATCCCACGTGAAATAGAGGAGGATTGGCATAAATGTGAGCTCAATGACAACCATCTTCTCACACACAAAAAAATTTAATAGATGAGATGGATCAATTCCTTGAAAATACAAACTACCACAACTCACTCAATATGAAATAAATAATTCTAGCAAAAGTTTAAAGAAGAATGACACCAATTTGACACCAAGCATAGACAACCAGGCAAAAATGCTACAAAAAAAGAACTACTGACCAATTTGAATATGAATATATTCATGAGTATATTTACAGAACCCTTAACAAATTTTAGTAAACAGAATTCATTAATACATAAAAAGAATATACGAAACTATATATATATATATATATATATATATATGCTATAACTAAGTGGGTTTATTCTGGAAATTCATGGCTGCTTTAATATTGAAAAGCCAATCAATGTTAATCATATTAGCAGGCTAAATAAGAAAAAGCACATGATCAAATCAACTGGTGCTGAAAAGCATTTGACAAATTTTAACACCTTATTGTGATAAAAGTCTCAGCAAAATGGGAATAGAGAGAAATTTCCTCAACTTGATAAAGAACATCTACAAAATCTTTATAGTTAATGTGATACTTGTGAAAGGCTGAATGCTTCCTCTAAGTTCAGAAACAAGACAGGGAGTCCGCTCTCAACCCTCGTATTTAGCACAGTGCCGGAAGCTCTAGTAAATGCAATACGGCTAGAAAAGGAAATTAAAAGGAACACAGATTCAGAATGAAATATATAAATCTGTCTCTATTTGTAGATGACATGATCGTCTCCATGAAAAATCTTACAGAATCTGTTGAAAAACTCACAGAACTCATAAATAAGTTTAGCAAGGTCACAGAATATAAGATAAACATACAAAAATCAATTATATCTCTCTATGTATATGGCAGTCGACATATGTAAAAATGTAAAATGTAATATCATTTACAATTATTTTAAAATTCAGATACTTTGGTGTAAATGTAATAAAACATTTGCAGGTCTTGTATGCTGAAAACTACAAAACACTGATAAAAATTAAAGAATATTTATGAAAAATGGAGAGACATGTACACCAATCATGGATTGGGAGACCACACAGTAAAGGTGTTAATTCTCTCCAATGTGGTATACGGGTATAAAGCAATTCCTATCAAAATCACAGCAAAATCTTTGTAGGCATAGACAAAAATATTCTACAATTTATATTGAAAGGCAAGGAACTGGAATAGCTAAATAAGATTGAAAATAAAGAATAAAATTGAAGGAATTGCTCTACCCAATTTCAATACCTATTATATAGCTATAGTAACTGAGGCAGTGTGGTGTCAGCAAAAAGTTATACACATAGATCAACCGAACAGAATGGAGAACCCAGACACAGATCCACACAGATATGCCCTACTGACTTATGTCAAAGGTACAAAATAAATTTTTCAGAGGAAAGATAGCCTTTTCAAAAAATGGTGCTAGAACATCCTTAGGCAAAAAATGAACCTCAGACAAAGTCTTATACTTTATACAAAATTAAATCAAAATGAATTGCAGACTTACATATAAAAATGTAAAATTATAAAACTTGAGGAAAAAATTGGTGAAAATCTTTAGAATCTAGGGCTAGGCAAAGAATTCTTAGACTTAACACCAAAAACATCCATAAAAGGAAGAATTGATAAATTGAACTTTGAAATTAAACGCTTATGCATCATGAAAGAGCCTATTAAGTGGATGAAAAGACAAGGTACAGACTTCGAGAAAATATTTGTAATTCACGTATCCAACAAAGGGCTAGTACATAGTAGATATAAGAACTCTTAAAACTCAACAGTAAAAAAATCAAACAATTCAGTTAGCAAATAGGAAAAAGGTATGAAGAAACATTACACTGAAGAAGATACACAGATGGGAAAAAAGCCCATGAAAAGATATTAATCATCACTCACCACTAGGAAAATGCAAATTAAAGTCCCAGTGAGATATGAGTATACACATGTCAGAATGGGTAAAATTAAAAACAATAGTGATAATACCAAATCCTTGAGAATATGTGGAAAAACTAGATCATTCATACACCATGGGTAGGAATGCAAAATGATTCAGCCACTCTGAAAACAATTTGGTAGTTTTCTTAAAAATTTAAATCTGGGGGCTGGCCCCATGGTGCAGCAGTTAAGTTCACACGTTCCACTTCGGTGGCGTGGGGTTCACCAGCTCGGATCCTGGGTGCAGATCTAAACACTGTTTGGCAAGCCATGCTGTGGTAGGCGTCCCACATGTAAAGTAGAGGAAGATGGGCACGGATATTAGCTCAGGACCAGTCTTCCTCAGCAAAAAAGAGGAGGATTGGTGGCAGATGTTAGCTCAGGGCTAATCTTCCTCAAAAAAAAAGAAAAAGAAAAAGATAAAAGAAAAAAAATTAATCTGAAATTACTACGTTACTCAGCAATTGCCTTCCTACGCATTTATCCCAGAGAAATGAAAGCTTATGTTTGTGCAAAGCACTGTACATGAGTGTTTATGGCAGCTTTATTTGCAATAATTCAAAACTGGAAACAACCAGATTTCTTCAATGGATGAATGGTTAAAAAGTCGTGGTACATCCATTCCATGGAGTTGCTACTCAGCAATAAAAAGAACTGACCTATCGATACAAAAATTAACCTGGATGAATCTCTAGAGAATTATCCTCAGTGAGAAAAAGCCAATCCAAAAAAGGGTACATAATGAATGATTCCATTTGTATAACATTGTTGAAATGACAAAAATTATAGACATTTAAAACAGTTTAGTGGTTGACAGGGATTAAGGAATGGTTGGTGGCTCAAAGGAAAAGATTGTAGCTACAAAAGGACAATGTGTGGAATCACTGTGATGATGGAAATGTTCTATATGTTGATGTATTGATGTCAACATCTTGGTTGTGATCTTGCACTCTAGTTTTGCAAGATGTCACCATCGGAGGAAACTGGGTAAAGGATACCAAGGTTCTCTCTGTATCATTTCTTATAACAGCATGTGATACATTTTCTTTAGTTTTCTCAGGATAAAAGTTTTAATTAAAAAAGCCCATGGTACTATAGTTAGCATAGTACTATAGTTAGCATCGTAGTTGCTCAATGCACATTGAGTTGATAAAAGTTGTCCCTTATTGAGATATACAGAACACACAAATTGGATGGAATTTGACAGATTATTCTTGTCGTTCTGCTCAGGGTGTTTGGAAGGAGGATGATGCTGCTGTTCCTCTCGTGTATCTGTGCAAGCCTCTTCCAGGTTTTTTATAATCACTTGGAATTTCCTTGCTCTGTATTACCTTCAAATATTTCACTACACATTCTGTCCTCTATCACTTATGAAAATACTTGTTTAATGGAAGTTTTGAATAACCACCCATGGTTACATCTTCAAGACCTGAAACATAGGCAAATGAAGCAGCTTACTACTGAAAGGGCTGAGCACTGAAAGAGCAAGACCCGATCAGTGTGTGCTCAGGACTTAACAGTGTTATGCATATAGCAGGGATTAGATACGATTAGACACATATTTTTGAATGAATTTACTAAAAATGGTACATTGTAAGTTTTCCATAAATAGTAAGTAGCCATGGTAGTACTAGTAATTTCAGTGGTAACACTAGTGGTATAACAGTAGAGCACTACTTTTACTAGTATCAAAAAATAGATGAGCTTAAATCTCAAAAATGTATTATGCTACCATTACCCAAGCTGGCTACCATACCCATCTCTCTGCCAGGTTGTTCGATTTATGGTTTTTGAACTACTAGCATTAGCACCGTCTCTTTCTCAAGAAGTCATGACTAATATTCAACTATTTGCCCCCAAACCACCCATAATCACAAGGTCCTAGGTAAAGGAAAAGTAACTTTGTCACAAAAATGTTCAAGGTCTCTGCCTTAAATATCCCCTAAAATAATAAATCTCTATATTCTTCCCGATAAAGATACGTTTGAAAATCAGTAGCCACAGGGATCAGCTGAGTCACAGGTGAATGCTTTGAGTCTAAGCTTTGCCAGTGATAAATAGGGGTTTTATTACATTTCCAAGTGCTTCATGGCATGTGTTAAATTATCGTGTAGGCCTCACTACATAGCAGCTTCAAACTACTGAGCAGTTGAATAATTTTCATTTATCACCGTGGTTCCAAGCACTTTCTCCTGGCGAGCCTGGAGGAACTGCTTCCTGTTCACAGGTCACAGGGCCTGTGCTTGATAATCGAATAGAGATTCTGTTTAAATGAAGTATCATTTTATCTCCTCTGTCAACTATGCAGGAGGAGCAGGCAACCCTAAAGACAATTGCTGTAATATTTTTAAGGGGCAGATGACCCATCTTTCCAGAGGGGTATTTGACTAGGTTTTGCTAAATGGAAAAGGATGCTTTTGTTTCTTCATAGCTTTCTTTTACAGATTTGTGGAACTGAGGGAATTATTTAATGATACGTACTGATTAATGCTTGCAAATATACATGTTTCCATGGTTTGTGCTTTTGCTTTAAAACGTAGAATATTATAGTTCCAAGGCAGCTTTTATTTGTCCTATGATTTAATATTCCCATCTGAAGAAATGCCCATGTTTAATTTAGCCTATTTAAAACCAAACCGTTCGTTTCAGAATAGAGAATACCTATAACCAAAGATTGCTACAAAAATTAACACAGAATGTACAACGTGGATTGGACAGAGGCTTAGGTATCAGCCATCTCTCTCTCGTATTTTGCAAAGAACCAGACATTTTCCCTCCAGTGAAGGGGCTCCTTTCAGATCAAATTTCAAATTAATGTGACCTGAGCTTCTCTTCATTTGAGCACTGAATCCTAATCTAGATTTTGTTCTACTTCAATACTATACATCCTTCCTTCTGAGGAGAATGCTTCTTTGGATTCTGCCATCTGACTGTTGGCTATTTCAACATTCTGCCTTTTAGTTTTCCTACTTCATCTGCTTTCTCAAGTCTACCCCACTTAATAAAAAGTTGCCCAAATTCCCCTTCTTTATTTAGCACTATAAATACCCTCTTTCTGTCAAATTTATGTCTTCCGTATATGTCAACATTTTAATCCTGATTCTAAAAACCATCAGCATTCATTTACTTATTCATTCAATTAGCATTTATAACATATCTGTGTTTCTGATTCATGAGTTATAGCAAACGTAGGAAATATAGTCCCTGGTTTTAGGAAGGGCTTAATAAATCATGGTATGTACACTTAAAAGGATTCTGGATAGCCATTCAAAACAATGCTTTAAAACAATAGCCTGCAAACTATGGCCCACTGTTTGTTTTGTGAATAAAGTTTTATTGGAACACAGTTATTCCCATTTGTTTGCACTTTATCTAAGTCTACTTTTGTGTCACAATGGAAGAGTTGAGTAATTGCTGCAGATACCATATGGCCCACAAAGCCTAAAATATTCACTTTCTGACTCTTTACAGAAAAAGTTTTCTGATCCCTGCATTAGAGGAATCTTTAATGTAATTTATTTCATAAAATTTTCATACATATAGAATAGATATAATAGAAAATTGTCCGTGGGATAATGTTAAGACAACATGGAGGTTACAAAATGACCTAATTTTTTGTAAATGGAATTTATATGTATAAGAAAATCTAATAAGATACATAACAAAATGTTAATGATTTGGATGTTTGGTGGTAGAATAGGCATTATTTTCTTTCATTTTTCTTATATGTTGTATCAGAGGATTTTTCTTTTTTTTTTCTTATATGTTGAATCTGTTAGGAAAATATTGGCTGCAAGTAACAAAAACTCTGATGATCAGTAGTTTAAAACAAGAGAAAATATATTGTTCACTTAACAAAGAATCTGGAGTCCAGAGTTTATTCATAATTCAAAAATATCATCAGGGACTGAAAGGCACTCTATATTTGTATAGTAATCTAATTTTAGGGCAGGATAAATATTCAGGTAAAAAGAAAAAACAGCCTTAGAGAATGGTTAAAGATCGTGTACATGCAGGATTCCAGAACAATTACAATTGTTTTTGAAAATGGGTTCTAGAGCCAGAATGACTCATCAAGTTCATCTTCCTTCTATCTGCTGTGCACACTGGAAAATTTATTTGCCAACCTCTGCCTTACATCTGTAACGAATCTGTAAAGTGAGATTAATAAAAGAATACGTTACAGAATTATTTTGAGTATTGAACATGTTAACACCACTAAAGTGCTTAAAATAGTGTCCAACATGTAATAACCACTCAGTAAATGTTAGGCATTATAAGAATTAATGTTAAATGATGTGAGAAAAATAAATGACCTAGCAAGCTTGAAAATCTCGCTACGAAGAATATGTATAATGTGAAACTATGAACTAAAGTCCCATCTATGTTGCAGCCTCACTGTTTGGTTTTGCTGATGGCTTAGGTAGGTTAGTCAACTGCTATTCTGAGGGAACAGGGGTTTTCCGGTTTCTGACTTCATGGTATATACTGTTTCCTTTGCCTTTTTTGTGTGTGTGTGTGTGTGCTCTTTTTTCTTTAACCATACCCCACCTAATTCCTACTAATTCTTTACTCTTCAGAGAGGACTGAATCTAGTCTGGCCCCCACCTCCCCACCCCATATTAGTGTGCTAGGGCTGCCATAACAGAATACCACAGACTGGGGGCTTAAACAACAGAAATTCATTTTCTCACAGTTCTGGAGGCTGAAAGTCCAAGATCAAGGGTTGGCTTCTTTTGAGTCCTCTCTCCTTGGCTTGTAGATGGCTGCCTTCTCCCTGCGTCTTCATATGGTCATTTCTCTCTGTGTGTCTGTGTCTTAATCCCTTCTTATAAGGACACCAGTCATATTGGATTAGGACCCACCCAAATGACCCCATTTAACTTAGTCACCTCTTTAAAGGCCCTATTTCCAAATACAGTCACGTTCTGGGGGTTTTGACTTCAACATAATGAATTTTGGGTGAGCACAATTCAACCCATAACATTCCCTATTGTTCTCTCTTTTCTTTATAATATTTATCATAATGTAGAAATATGTTTGTGTTTATTTTTTGTTTATTTGTTAAAAGTCTGCTTCCATATGAGTGGCTGTTTCACCTATTGCCCTAGCCTTAACACAATGCCTAGCACTTAGGCAGAGATCAAGAAATAGTCGTTGGATAAATGAATGTACTGCTATGAAACTTTTTTCTCTCTTTCCAGAACAACATACACTATCTGGTGAGTGTACACTATCTGGAGAAGGTACAGAAACATCTTTACCACAGGGTATATAGTATATTTAAAAAGTAAATAAGTAAATATAGTCAAGATATACAGGGAGTTCTGGATTATTTATTTTAGTTTTCAGTTCTTTCTAGTATTAGATTATTTAGGCCATGTGGAATTATTATTTTTATAGATTAAAAAATGGTCAAATATTGGTACTTTCATATTATTCAGCTTATTTAGACAGAGCTTTTTCTCCCAGGTTTTCTGTCTTTTTTTTTTTAATTTATGTTTGGATTCAAAAAGTGTTTTGTTGCTCACTTTTCAGCCATAGGAATCTTGGCTTGGTTACTACCTTGTACTTTGCCTGAAGAATTGCTCATACTCAACTTCATCTTTCTCAGACAAGTAGTCCCCAGGGCTCAAGTCTCCTGAGTAGAGCCTGGTTTGAGGATTTATCCACTGACAGCTCCCTGAAGTAACTCAGACTCAATTACTCATCCTTTCTTCCCAGAGGCTGTGTTCTAGCATATATGAGGACTCAAAAGCGTCTTTCTCCACCACCATTAAATCAGTCTCCATGACTGGACACATGACACTCAACTCTTTTAGCTAAGAGTAAATTCTTTCCATGCACACCCTGAATTGCCTCTCATCTCCCAGGATGTTGGGTTACTCTTCATTTTTTTTTAAACAATTTTCTTACCTCTCTCCCTCCCTCCATCATTTCATACGTTTTGCTCTCCCTCTCTCCCTTCAGGACTCCTTTCTTCCTTCCTTCCTTCCCTCCTTCCTTCCTTCCTCCCTCCCTCCCTCCTTTCTTCCTTCCCTCCTTCCTTCCCTCCTTCCTTCCTTCCCTCCTTCCTTCCTTCCCTCCTTCCTTCCTTCCTTCCTTCTTTCCTTCCCTCCTTCCTTCCTTCCCTCCTTCTTTCCTTCCCTCCTTCCTTCCTTCCCTCCTTCCTTCCTTCCTTCCTTCCTTTCTTCCTTCCTTCCTTCCTTCCTTCTTCATGGTATCATCACTGCAATGCGTTCTATGGATATAATGATGAATAGGACATAGTATTGGTCTTAAAGGAATTATATTTTGGCGAGTGACATTTATATGTCAACAGTTACACTATATAGTGTAAATCCTATAATAGAACTCTGCACAGGGTGACACAGGAACATGTCAGTGGGGTATGGAGCAAACCTTGTTGCAGAGGGGTGGGGCTAGTTAGGAAGTTTCCCTAAGGCCATAACCAATAAACTCAGTGCCTAATTTTAATCTTATTTATATACTATATTGCCTCCTATGGTAGGAAATTCCCCAGGCTATTTCTTATGTGTGGAATGCTCTTTTTACCCCTCTTTACCTAGTTAATACTGGCTCATCAGATCTCAATTCAAGCATTATTACTTCTCCAGGAAGCATTTCCTTGTCCAGATCAAGTCTACATAGTAAAAGAAAACGTAACTCTGTGAATGTCTCTTTTGTAGTTCTTAGCACAGTGGTAATTTTGCATTTGTTTGTGTGATTAATTGATTAATATCTGCCTATGTCACTACATGGAATGTGCCTGGCACATCATATAGACTCAAAAATACTTGTTGACTGAGTAAATGAACTTATATATAGAAGAAGGAATAGTTAAAAATGGTGGTGGGGGCAGTGGTGTGATTCCAGTAGGACATTCCAACAGAGAAAACTGCTGTGCCAAGGACCTGAAGGTGAGAATGCATTGCTTTTCAACAGATAGCTGAAGCAAGAAGTCTGTGAAGGTAAGTAAGGGCTCAATATAGAAGGCTTTACAAACTTTTCAGACATCTTTTATGGACTTACAAGGAATTATTTCAGTTTTTTACATAGGAGAGACGATGAGATTTATATTGTGGTTAAGATTGGTTGCAGTTTGGAAAACACATGGAGGACAGAATTTCTAGAGATGGAGAGGCCCGTTTGATGAGTGTTACAAAAATCCAGTTGAAGGAAATGTGGCTTCCACTGTGAATAGCTATGTTAATTTAGCAAGAGAATTAGTAGCAATTGGTGGTTGGTTGAACATGATGGGGTTAACATGGAAGGGGAAGAAAAAAACATCTTAGGATGTTAGTTGGATTCTAGAGTAATGGTGATGCAATTCAGTGGATAGAAAATCCAGGAAGATGAGCAGATTTGAAGAGAAAGGAGATGAATTGTGTCTTAAACATATAAAGTTGGCTTGCAGGCCACCCAGGTGACGTTGTCCAGCAGGCAATGAGTTTTATGTCTGGAGTTAAGAGGAGCGATAGAGACTTTATCTCGTAAGTGGTGTTCTCTTTGAGGCATAATCTAAGACAAGGATTTGGGTGTAAATGGTTTCTAATGAAGTGAGCAAAACAAGACAGGGAATGAGAAGAAGCCATGCAGGAGCTGTATCAGATGAAGCTCCAGGATCTACCTGATATTCATGGGTCTTTAGAGCATAAATTAGACCTCAGAGTTCATCCCAGTGAAGGCAAAGGAGCTGGTTTCATACTCCAGGATGCAGGGAGAAGGGAATGTAAAACTCCCAGGTACTTCTGGTTCTCCACATGGGTGAGGCAAGTCCAGTGCCCAAGGGCAAGTCTCAAAAATTCACAGGTATAAGCTGTTAACAGCAAAGCACACAGAAATCAGAAGACAGGCGCACAGCAGGATCCAAGGGGATCTAGGTGGGTCGCTAGCAATACTCACTGCTGTGCAGATACATATTTTGGAGTCAGCAGCTTGTATATGATAATTGAAACAATAGGAAAGGACAGGACCTCCCAGAGAGGGTGTCAAGAGCGAGAGGAGAATGAGGCTTAGCAAGGGAAGATGAAGTGGAGTCAGTGAAGAATGAGAAGGATTGCCAGTGAGAAAGGAGGAAAAGCATCAGATTGTGGTTCAATGAAGCCAAAAGAAGAGAGCATGTATCCTTATGGGTTTTAGGGGTGTGATGATCACTAGTAAGAATTATCTTGCAATTTCCTCTCAAGAGCTCTATGCAATTAGATGCACTGCAAAATTGGGTGCCTGGTTCTGATAGCCCAGGATTCCCAATATGGTTCTGAAAATGGAGTCCCCTGTGGATGCTCAGTATGAGTCAGTAGAATGCAATGAGAACTAGGCTGAGACGATGGAGACCTGGGTTACAGTTCTAGCTCTACTACTAGGTAGCTTTTAATCTTAGACAGTTGACCAGTACTCTGTGAACCTCTCTTTCTTCAATGGTAAGTTAAACAGATTGGCTATGTTTTAAAAACATTATCTAACCCTGAGGTAGGTTAGATGAAGTCCAAGGAAGGGTGAAGTCCAAAGACCTGATGCTGTGGGTTTCATTTATCAATTCATTTATTAATATTCATTGAGCCTCTGCTCTGTGCTAAAACCCAGAGGCATAACAGTGACTGAGGCTAACAAGGTCCTTGCCTTCATATCTAGCAGAAAACTACGTAGATCTAAAAGTAATTCATGGATTACAATTATAATACGTGCTATGAAGGAGGGCAAGATAATACAGGATTATGTAACAGGGAAATTTCCAGTCTGACAAGGTCAGGGATTGGAGCTGTATTAAACAGGTTTCTGGCCTATAAAATATATTTCAAATTTGATTAAAGTTATGTTTTCTCAGATGTTTTCCACAGTGTAGTTCCATACATGTCAGTTGAGATTTGTGGGCAGATCTTGGGAAGTATCCAAGACCTGTCACTCTCTGTAAAATTAAACATAGCATGCCCAATGGAGTGGCTCAAGCTATTGGTGTATCAGCAGATTTACTCAACCAAAATTTTCTGGGCATTTATGTTTTCCAGGCACCATTTTCGGTTTTAGAGTTTACAGCAGTGAATAACATATTCTATAGGGGGAGAGTGACAATAAACAAGTTAAGATACATGAGGTAGAGGCAAGTGCTATGATATTAAGTAACATTTATAAGTATTTTACACATTTTCCACCAGGGAAGCAAGCTGTGCTCTTCATATACAAGTGCTAGGGTAGGCACCACTAGTTGTGATCTATTCTTCCCTTCCTTCTTAATACCAGAAACTCTATTTTTAGTTGGACGAATTGCCACTAAGAATAAAGACTTTATTTCTCAGCTTCTGTTGCAACCTGGTCATATGAGGAAGCTGTATACACTAAGTTTTAAATAAGCATTGGGTGCAATTTCTGAGAAGGCTGTTTAAAAAGAGCTAATTCAGAGAGAGTGTCAACAAGATGGCAAAATAAGATGCTCTAGCCCTTGTTCCCTCCGAGAAAAACCAAATTGATGACAATATGTGGACCAAAATACTTTTATGAGAATTCCAGAATCTAGTTAAGAACTTGCAGTACCCCGGGACAGCACAAAGTCAAGAACAGCCGCATTGAGATGAGTAAGAAGAGTAATTTCACTTTACCCACATTAGCCCCTCCTTCAAGCTGGCACAACTTAGTGCTGAGAGAGAAGGCTCTGACTCAAACTTCTCCCTCAGGAAGAAAGAGAAGAGTGGTGCATGTGTCCAATATACTGGCTTTTCAGACGACCACCCAAAGGATTGGTTTCTATTTTGCCTCAGTTAGAGGCCTGACTGTACTGGCATAATTTGGATGCCTAGGGGCCACTGAGAATAAAGAGGAATAGTGGGAGCAGCTTGCTGAGGTCAGCATGGCTCAACATGATTGGGAGAAGATGTACAACTCAAGACTTCTCCCTCAGTAGGAAGAAAAAGGAGTGGAACCTGGGTCTGGTGTTCTAGCTTTTAAGAAGGCTTCCCAAAGGATTGATATCTATCTTTCTTGATTCTGGGTACTGATAAAGAGATGGTATATGTTGGATGCCTAGTGGATGCTCAGAATAAGGGGAAACAGATGGCTTGCTGCTGTAGAAGTAGAAAATGTGCAGTGGTACACAAAGACAGCAGAGGGAGCAAGAGAATAAAAGCTCCAGAAAAAGAAACTGATAAGACACTCTAATTGAGAAATTGTATGTATGGGCACACAGAAAAGTTACATCCCCCCCCGCAAAAGGTTTCAGAGGCCCCCAGAATCTCTAGCTGGGCTGATTGTTGAGAGTTTTCTCCTGTACATAGCTAATCCATAAGGACTAGGGAGGTGGCTGTTTTATCAAATACACAGATTCCAACACAAAGTTACAAGACACACAAAGAAAGTTGGAAACATGGCCCAAACAAAGGCACAAAATAAAATTACAGATACTGATCCTAAAGAAATGGAGGAATATGAATGACCTGACAAAGCATTCAAAATAATCATAGAGATGCATGATGAGCTCATGAAAATTATACATGAACAAAATGAGAATTTCAACCAAAATTAAGAAATATAAAAAAGAAACTAACAGAAATTTTCAAGCTGAGAAATACAATAACTAAACTGCAAAATTTACTACAGGGGTGCAACAACAGACTTGATGAAACAGAAGAAAGAATCAGTGAACCTGAAGACAAGTTATTTGAAATTATCAATAAGGAAAAACAAGAAAAAAGAATAAAATGAGTAAAGAAAGCCCACAAAACTTATTGGACATTGTCATTAGACCAATATACCCATAATGTAATACTCAGAAGAAGAGAGAGAAAGGGACAGAAAGCTTTCTTAAAGAATTAATGGCCAAAAACTTCTCAAATCTAGGGAAGACAGATTCAAGAAGCCCAAAGAATTCCACTAGGAAAAATCCAAAGAAATCCTCTCTGAGATATATTGAAATTAAATTGTCAAAATTCAAAGACAAAGAGAGAATTTTGACAGCAGCAAGAGAAAAGTGACTCCTCTTGTACAAAGAAAACCCCATAAGACTATCAGTGGATTTCTCAGCAGAAATCTTGCAGGACAAAGGAAGTGAGATGTCACCGTCCAAGTGCTTAAAGAAAAATATTACCATCCCAAATACCACATCTGGTAAAACTATCCTTCAAAAATGAAATAAAGACTCCTAGATAAACAAAACCTGAGGAAATTTATCACTAGTAGACCTGTCTTACAAAAAATGATAAAGAGACTTCTTCAAGTTGAAATGAAAGCATGCTAAACAGCAACATGAAAGCATATAAACATATATAGCTCACTGGTAAAGGTAAATATATAAACAAATATAGAATATGGTAATAGTATAATGGTGGTGCATAAGTCACTTTTAATTCTAGTATAAAAGTTAAAAGACAAAAGGATAAAAATAACTGTAACTATAAAAATATGTGAATGGATACACAATATAAAAAGGTGTAATATGTGATATTAATAACGTAAGATGTGTATGTGGGAGAAGTAAAGTGTAGAGTTTTTGTATGCAATTAAACTTAAGTTATCAACTTAAAATGGGTAATTATAACCCCCGATACCAAAACCAGAAAAAGACACAAGAAAAAAAAACTATGGGTCAATATCACTGATGTATATAGATGCAAAAATATTCAGCAAAATACTAGCAAAGCTAATTCAACAGCACATTAAAAGGATCATGCACTATGATCAAGTGGGATTTATCCCTGGGATGAAATGATGGCTCAACATAGGAAAATCAATCAACATGTTCCACCACATCAATGGAACAAAGGATAAAATTCACATGATCAATAGATGCAGAAAAAGCATTTGACAAAATTCAACACCCTTTCATAATAAAAATGCTTAATCAACTAGGAATAGAAGAAATATACCTCTACATAATAAAGGCCGTATGTGAAAAGCTCACAGCAAACGTCATACTCAATAGTGAAAGACTGAAAGCCTTTCTTTCTAAGATCAGGAAAAAGACAAGGATGCTCACTCTCACCACTTGTATTCAACACAGTACTGGAAGTCTTAGTTACAGCATTAAGATAAGACAAGAAAAAAGGCATCTAAGAAAGAAAGAGGTAAAATTATCTCTGTTCCCAAAATGACATAATGTTATATGTACAAACCCCTAAGTATTCCACAAAAGAAACCTCTTAGAGGTAATAAACAAATTCTACAAGGTTGTAGGACACAAAATCAGCACACAAAAATCAGTTGCAATTTTATAGACTAGCACCTATCAATCTGAAAAGATAATTAAGAAAACAATCCCATTTTCAATAGCATCACAAAGCATAAAATACTTAGGAATAAACTTAACTAAGAAGGCAAAAGACTTGTACACTGAAAACTACAGAACGCGGCTGAAAAAATTGAAGAAGACACAAATAAATGGAAAGATAACCTGTGTTCATGTATTGGAAGACTTAATAATGTTAAAATGTCCATGCCACTCAGAGGATCTACAGATTCACTGCAATTCCTATCAAAATTCCAATGACATTTTCTGAATAAATAGAAAAAATAATCCTAAAATTCATATGGAACCGTGAAGAACCCCAAGTAGCCAAAACAATCTTGAGAAAGAGGAACAAAACTAGAGATCTCATACTTCCTAATTTCAAAATACATTACAATGCTACAATAATCAAAATACAATACATTGTAGTGTATTTGAATGTACTGAAGTAAAGACAGACATATAAACCAATGGAACAAAATAGAGAGCCCAGAAATAAATCAATGCATGTATGTTCAGCTGGTCTTTTACAAGGGTGCGAAGACTACACACTGGGGAAAGGAGAGTCTCTTCAAAAAATGGCATTGGGAAAACTAAATTTCCACATGCAAAAGAATGAATTTCGTCCCTTATCTTGCACTGTACATAAAAATAAACTCAAAATGGATTAAGGGCTCAGACGTAAGACTTGAAAATAAAACACTCCTAGAAGAAAACAGGAGAAAATCTCCTTAACATTGGTCTTTGCAATGATTTCTTGGATATAACACCAAAGCACAGACAACATAGGAAACAAAGACAAGTAGGACTGCATCGTACTAAGAACACAACAAAGGAAGCAGTCAACCGAGAGAAAAAGCAACCAACAGAATTGGAGAAAATATTTGTAAACCGTATATCTGATAAAGGATTAATGTCTAAACTATACAAAGGTCCAGCATCACATGCAGGGGTAGCAGACTTTCATGGAGTACTTAACCAGTTCCCGCATCTACACAATGTCTAATCCCTTGTAATAAGTCTCTTTACATCACATATTGGTTTTGTGTCTCTAATAAAACTCTAACTATTATATGATGACAGGACAGATCAAACTTGAACAATAAAGTGAACCTGAATATGGAATTTAGTGCTGAGATTCACAGAGAAAGATAAAGGGATCCTGAGACCTAAGGACTTCGTGGAACCATAATACCAGCCCTCATCTGCCTAGTTCTGGGCTTAATTTACATGATATAGTAAATCGGTTTTATTTGAGGTTTCTGTTACATGCAGAACTGAGATCTAAGTGTTAGATGCTAACTTAAATTATTCATTGGTGGGATTTGCTTGAAGTGCTGAGAATAATAAAAATATCTGAGAAAAATTTTATAAGAATTCAAAGGTCATGTATTGGTTCATAGGGAAAAAACTTTACTATCAATCAATTAAATTTGCCAGCGAGATTCACTAGGTAGGAGAGTGATGGAACTTTTACCTAGTCTCTGCCATTCTTTCCCTTGTGGAAGATGTTGAGGCCAGTTATACAAAGAGCCATTGCAAATCTTCCACTCTTCCCACTTTTTTAATTGGTTAGTAGTTTCTCTTTTCCAGGTCATGAAGATAAATTTAATATATGCCTTCTTTGTCCCAAAATCTAATGAAACTAGGTTTGAATAACCTTACTTTGTTCCCAAGCCATTAAAGATGGAGTAGGCTGAAGATTTCTGAACCTTAGTGTCTATTGAGTCTGGATTTAAATAATAAAGTCCCTAAATCATAGGACAAAATATCTTCTGAGATATTCTGTATGAGATTCAAATATTGGAAGATATAGTATCATTTTTGGGATAAAAGCTTAAAATAAAATTAATTGGAAATCTTTGATTAAAATTCTGTAATAGATTGCCTTTTCTAGAATTATGTAGTACTTCCCCACGGTGTGGTAATATTGAAACACTACATGTAATTTGTGTGTTTGAAGTTAGGTGATAGATATTACACTGCAAATTCTAGAAGGTTTTCAAATTTTTTATTGTTTTTCCAGCTCTTTTGATAGATTTGAAAATTGTATGTGTAGATGTTGGAGTAGTACAACTGGGCTGGTATTCTGGTCTGTTCATTTACTATTTGTGTAACTTTGGATAAGATGTTTCATCTCTCTTAGCATTATCCTCTACAAGAGGATTATTAGCACTGTCCTGGGCAAAATGAAGATAATAATACCACATAGAGTTGTTGTGAGAATTAAGTAAGGTAAGGCATGAACAATATGTGGGACAAAATAGGCATTCAGTAGATGCTGGTCTCTCCTATTTGCTTTATCCTAAAATAAGCAGTAATCTGAGAATACTCCTGCCCCATTGCTTCTTTTAAGAACAAAGCCAATTTCAATAAAATGGATGTATTCCACTAAGGAAAAAATTTACATTTATCTTTATTATTGCTTCTGTTTCATCGATAAGAAAATGGGATATCATGTGAGTTCAGTTTTCTCTATTATATGGTCATCTAAAAACACTGGTGACAATTTATTGGACACCTTAGTAACCTACCCAGGTAATCACAATCGTCTTATAAGTATTGATTTCCTTAGCTTTGTATAAAACCTCTTATATCTTCCAGTGTCTCCACTAGATTGCTCTTTTATGGAGAAGTAACATTTTGCCATGAGAGGCATGTAAAATATTTAACTCCTTACCATTTTTTCTTTTTTTTTTTTTTTTGGTCAAAGGTCAGGCTTTAATGAGATGGATTACTTCAGGGCCTGGAGCGTATTTTTGCAGTGACTGTGTAGCTGTCAAAACCTTTATAGTAACAGAGAAATTATTGACTTTTCTCAGCTTAGGAATGACCAGTGAACAAAAGGATGATTGAACCCACAGCAAGTGTTTGTTAAAAGTCCTTATGACCTTGTCATTACCTCATTTGCAGGGAGAAAAAAAATCCAAAATTAATTTCCTAGAGGAGAAGGGAGCTCTATATTGCTTTTTATAAGATGTCATCAGGGACAGAGATATGGGGTTAATATTGGGAAACAATGAAAGATAATGTGAGAAAGTTGGGTTGGGATTGACTTGGTGATGCTAGACAAAAAATTGAGTGTAATGCAAAACACATTCGTTGAGGATATTTTTCATGTAAGATTATGGTCAAGATAGATTGTACAGAGAGAGTTAAGATTAGAAAGGCTAGTTCTATGCCCCAGGAGTTTAGACAAGTGAAAGAAGGAAGTAATTTGGTATGTAGCAGCATGGGTATACCAAAGAGGCAACTTGGGAGTCTATAGGTGTGAACTCTAGGTTGACCTCTTACTTGATTAAGTCTCTTTAACTTCTTGCATTTCATCTCCACTAACTATAGACTAAGGACTGCTGAGGAATGAGGCATATTCCCGGACAATTTATACACACTCACCCACCCACACTCACACACACTTAAACTGAGTCACTAAACTGTTCACCTGGCAATTGTGTTTTAGAACATGGGTATAATTCTGGCCAGGTTCCAGGTCTACAGACCTACAGAAGCTGACAAAGAATTAAAGTTGTGGGCCCAGCCTCATGGCGTAGTGGTTACGTTCAGCAGCCCTGGCTTGTAGGTTCTGATCCTGGGCACAGACCTACATGACTCATCAGCCATGCTGTGGCAGCCACCCACATACAAAATAAAGGAAGATTGGCACAGATGTTAGCTCAGGGCTAATCTTCCTCAAGCAAAAAAAGAGGAAGATTTGCAATAGATGTTAGCTCAGAGTGAATCTTCTTCAGAAAAAAAAAAAAGAAAGTAATTAAAGTAAAGATTGATTGGAAATGGTTCCATGATTGAATCTGGGGATGTTCTTCAAACAATTGTCACCTTCCATTCCTGAAGAAAGCTTCAAGCTCATAATGCAACAATTTCCCCTTTCTTTCAGTTGGAATGTGGCTACGGCCTCTGGACCTTTTACTAAGCTCAAAAATTATGGGGCTCTATGTGGCCAATATGAGGAAGTGGTATACTTGGAGAAAATACCCAAATTTTGGTAGTTAGTGATCCTGTTTTATAACTTTTTGTTTGACAGTTTGAAAAGTGTTGTATAATTTTCATAGAATCAAAGAAATAAGAAACATTCAGGCTCTGTAAAAATGGAAACGGACATATATTCCTATGCCAATTTTTTTGCCTTTATCTTGCTCAAAATTCTGAGGCATAGCTACAAAACTACTTTTGGAAGTGAAATCAACAGTGTGTGCATGTGTGTGTCTCTGTGTGTGTGGTATATTAGATGGGCATGGGAGATCTCTTATAAAACCACTTCAAATGCTTTTAGATGGGATTAAGAATTGGTTGATTTGCTTTCATAGCAATTACAGAATTATTATCTAGACCATTAGTTTAAAAATTGCTTGATTATATGCCATATTCTTGAGTGAGGAGAATTAGTTATAAAAGCAAAGTCTTTGATGGTTTTTGCTGGATAAATTATTTTATGGAATATTATGTAGTTTTTATATTTGTAATATTTGCTTATCCAACTGATTTTCCAGTAAATTTAGAAATGATCTACTACAGGGAAATCCTCCCTACTAAGTCATATGAGAAAAATATCTTACAAATCATGGCTTGCTGTTTGGAATTTTTTCCCTTTGGGGCATAACATGGCTTGTTATAATAAAGCATGTGTGATGGATTTTAGGATGACACTTTATTTTCTAGAGTGGAGCTCTTTTAAAAATATCTTGGGTATTAGGTTGTCTGTAGCTATAAATGTAATATATCAATAGACTTTTCTCTCCAAGGAGTGCAAAGTTCTTATAATATGAATAAATTGATTTACCCACACTATAGCAGGTAATGGTCAAATAGAAAAAGAAGGTATAATCAGCTTTCATTTCTGGTCGCTCAAATTAACCATGAGAAATCTGATATGTAAGGGGAAAAATGAACTCCCAACATTTATATGTTGGCTTCTATCCAGTGATATGGAAGAACTTGACACACTCTTCAAATGAAAGTCCATTTTCTTGGGACATCTGACTGTGTGGTCTTCGTTATTTTAGAATTATCTACAGCCACACTAAAAGGTACAGTAAGTGGATATGTTAGGGGAATGAAATTAGCAAGGCATTTCAGATTGGCAGAATGTAATTACTTACTTGAAATTTACCCAGGACATTTGCTGTTGACACATTCAGTTGGTGCCAAGGTACTTTAATTACCCAAAGCAACTAGTTTGTGGTTTCACATCTCAGTGGAAAGAAACCAATTCCTGGAGCAAGGCATTGTAAACACCATGCAGTTCTGAAGCATTCTTTCTGATCAAAGGAAACCAGGATTACTTCTTATTAGAGAGGTCTGCTGCAAGCATGCTCAGTTATTTCTTAGAGCAGGAGTCCCCAGATAGTTTGTGAAGAGGAGCTAATTTTCCTTTCCTGGAGGCAGTGTGTAATAAAGTAAAGACAATGGGCTTTGAAACAAGACTGAGATTGTGGAAGTCCTAGGTCAACCACTTATCAACTCTTTGACCTTGGGTAGGTTATTTCATTTTCCCGTATCTAATGCCTCAAAAGGAAAATGATACCTATATCGGAGATTAATTAGGATGGGGTTAAATAAGCTAACATATGTAAAATCTAGAACAGAGCTTGTCACACGATCAGAAATCAACAAATGTCAGTTCCTATCTGCAAAGCATGGTTGGTTGTGAAGGTTATATTCTGAGTGAAATATCTCCATGTGGATCAAAAAAGGGGGATTGCTGATGATTGCGCTTCCTACAAGGTGAGTTCAACGGGAAACCATGGAAATGAGTTTGGACCCCACTGTGTTGTCCCAGGAGTCATGGTAGAGAGGAAGAGGAAATAATAGTCCGTTTTGCTCTTTCTTAGCTACCTGGCTTTGGGCGAATTGCTTTATCCAATAATTAGTTGCTTCATCAGGCCGTCAAGACTAATGGTATTTTTCCTGCTTGTCTCCCAGGGGTGCATGGAAAAAACAGGTACGTGAATATCCTTTCTGTTCTAGAGAGTGAAATCCAATCATGAAGACTGTGTTTTTCTCAGAAAGAGAGGAGACGTATCCATTCCTGTATATAAATAAATATATATGGGTCAGTTATTGTGCTAGGAACCAGTGGACAAAACAGATAGGATATGCTTCTTAGTATTATGGAGCTTAGAGTCATCTCTCTAGCCTTTTCTGAGACTTGCATAGTAGATATTCATTAATTATTTTTCCAAACTGGATTGAATTGAAATCTATCTGATAAGGCTCTGAGCTCTCCTGACTGGAACACCTGTCTTAGACATTTTCTGGGACAAAGTGGTCTAAATAAATACCATCACTCATCAAGCATTTCAGGTCAATTACATATTCAGGTGTGACTATTCATTAATGGGTTTTGAATCCCAGTGAAATCCATTTTTCTCATCATTTCATTTATTTTAGATATAATTGTGCTTTTTTATTTGCTAGCAAGATTAATCCTACTCTCATTTTGTTGTTAGTGTTTGACTCATCTTTATATTTATATATTTATTAAAGTGCTTTATGTAAACTTAATTTGTTCTTTTTTGGAAATAGGAATAAAACCAGTGAGGCGAAAACTAATGTAAGAGTTGTCTTACCAAAACCAGGATCTAAAGTGTATGATAAGCATCCACCTTGGCTGGGCAATAGCGTGTATGAACCCAGAGCCATCTGAGTTGATTACCAGACCTTCTAGTATCTCATCAGATAAGGAAAGCAACAGATAAATTTATGTTACAATGGAACTACTGTTATTAGTATTAGTCTACAATGCCCATTTCAAAGAAGTATTCGTAAGCAAAACTGATGCAACAAAACTGCCCTTTTCCCGAGTATGAGTGGGCCTTTTAAACCAGAAGGATGCCCGGATTCTCAGGTTAAAGATATCTGAAGTTGGTGTTTTAGGAAAAGTTAAAGAATAGGGAGGAATATATTGTCCTCTTGTTTCCATACCCCCTCTGATGCTTTACATGGCTGGTTGGTTGTGCAATAACACCGACTGATGCTAAACTTCATTTGCTGCTTCTGGAACCTAGCCACTTGGATCAATCACAGAAGCAATTGGATTGTGTCCTTGGGCTGACTGGGGCCAGGGACCATTTTGAATGACAACTTTCCAGTTGTGCAGGAACTGTAAAACTTATCCACAGAAGGCACGGTGGAAGTTACTGTGGTCAGGGTTACGAAGGATGTTCAGTGCACCTTGAGAACATCAGGGTTGAGGAATCCTTTCTGGGTTGTACTAGGGAAGCTATACATTAGATTCCTGCAATAGCAATGGCAGGAATTAGACAATGCTTGTCTGATGACAAGAGACTGATGGTCTGCAAAGTCCACCTCAGCTGGAACTCTATTTTACCTGACATAAATAGCATCACCATGGTAACAGGTGTCTTTTACATTAAAAGTAGGAAATCTCCTTTTTAAGTGATAGATAATTAGAATTACTATCATTGTCTTAGAAAAAAACATAAAAAAAATTATATCCTCAATAGTCTGGAAGATGGAAGACAGAAAATACACTAATGTCAAGACCTATTTTCATAACAGCTGTGCAACACTTAGGAAAGATTGTATGCTGTTGCACAAAGAACCTTCTAGACCTCTTGGTGTATATAAAAATTGTATTGGAACAGTCAATGTCATATGTCAGTCTGGGCTGTTCATTTATTCACTCATTAAAAATATTGATTATTATACACCAGGATCAATTTAGGATACATAGATGTAGGTTAGGGTTGGTGCTTTCTCTATGACGTTTTAATAAAAGTGTCATTGCAATAGGCACACACCTCCACGTGGAAAGTCCTTCTTGAATGAGGACATCTTCAGCCCCAGAGGCCAACATCACTGGCTGCTGTAATTTCTGATAAAATGATTCTTTCTAAGTGGAAAGCTATGTTTTGTTTTGTTTTCTTAAGTTTACCTGCATTCAATAGTATTAAATGTTGACAATGAAGGACAATGTTTTATATTCTCCCAAAGTATATCTGCATCTTTTCAACTTTATACTTCAGGAGTCAGATACAAATATATGTTCAATTCTAACATTCCTTTGAATCCTAGCTGTGGGGATATAGATTTTATACAGTTTATGATTGTATACTTAAGCAGTGTATACAATTGTGTATTGTGTTTCTAATCCTCCCATTGTGTTGACTGTTGGAGTCCAGAGAGAATCCATCAATAGCTTCTTTGTTTTTAATTCATCTCTTTCCCTCCACTTATTCAGTTGTCTAGTGCTCACAAAAGAAAGTGGATTATTAAGGACCAATTTGTTTTTCTGGAAACTACGTAATGGATAGCTTTAGGAAATTACAAATTGGTGATTTACTGATGTCTACTTTTTAAGTAAAGTTACAATATGAGGTTTTTATTTCTATTGTTCCTGCACCCAACTCCTCAAGGTATCTGAGACTTTTCTTGCTTGCTATAAATTCTCAAGAAAATTGAAACAAAAACAGAAGCAAAAATCCAGACCAATTTCATTGGTTCTGCACACTTTTAGCCCACAGTTTTCATTTGATTACTTTGCCAATTAAGCAAATGTTTTTAGAAACTTTTATTTTTACAATTCTAATTTGCTTCTTAATTCTCCCATAAATGTCCAAAAGATGCTAATTTACCCTGATTTGGATACCAAAAGGATAGCACGCCCAAAATATAACAGAATAACATTTTTGTGTTTTATCTTCTCCCACCCTATAGAAACATTAACCCTTCTGATTTTCCCCAACAAAAACCTATATTCCCCCCAGGGATTGTCTCAAGTTCTCTCTCCAGATCAATTGTTTTCAAATCTAGGCTAATACCTAGAGGATGCCTTAAAGATTCAGATTTGCAGGACTCCAATGCAGATTTACCAAGTCTTTGAGAGTGTGGCCAAGAATTTTATTTTTCAAAGCTCCTAGGAAATTTTGATGCAGTTCATTTATGGAATGGCAATTGCCCTTGATTTCTCACTACTCATTTTTACCATTTTCCATGAGCATAAACTTGGCTGCCATTTATTCTCTTTCTATGCCCCACTCAATGGTATTCCAATGACTTCTGCTCTTCCTGATGCTCAATGTCTTTCATGAATCCTCCTCTTTCCACTCTTGGATGGGTCGTCTCACAGCTGAGGCCAGTACCTTTTTCTCATGTCCCAGTGGATGCCAGCAGTCCTTCAACGATAATTCCCTTTCCATTACTTTATTCCTGTGGGCACTTGATAACTTGTAGAAAATTCAGTGAACCATCCTCTCTCTTTATATTTTCACCATCTACTTTTTCTTCATGTGGTCACACTCTCTGGTAGAAAGAAGTAGGATCAAGAAAGAAGTTTAATAGGACACACTTGAAATTATTTCCTCCTTCAAACACTGAGTTTTCTTATCTTACCTCCAGAGATTTGAGGTGGATGGATTAAAACAAGTTGCTCCTGATGTGTTTATCCAGCCCCATGCCAGGGCACAGTGTTTGATGAAGGGAGCTTGGGCAAAATTTCAGCCTCTACTCTTCTCTTTGGGTAGATGCTCAGGTGCATTTCACAACTAGCACAACCATAATGGATGTCCAGACCTCCTGTTGCTGGTATAAATGATTTCCCAGGAGGCTACTCTGGTCTTTGTACAAAATTTACCATAGATAGGGTAACCCATCCAGACCATGATAAGGCTGTCTGAATACTGGTGACACTGCTGAGACTCCCACTGGGGCCTCTGCTGGAAATAAATAATGTGTTTCAGAGTATGTCTATTAAATGTAGTTCATATTTGTATTTTTGTAAGCATAGAAGTTACAAAAAATATTTAAACTATTTGTCTTTTTTAGGCATTTTTCAGTTGACCTCCCTACTTATCTTATGCAGAGATAAATGTCCATGAAGAACTCCTCTTTACTTTTATTATTTTGATTGTATTTTCTTTTTTTTCTTTCTTACAAATATTTTACTTTTTGTAGTTGTTACTGCACCAGGTGTGTTTTTGCCCACCACCCAGAAAGCCAAACACCGAGACGATGATATTGCATCAGAGAGAGGGTTTTAATCATAAGATAGACATGTGAGTAAGTGAGAGAATGAGTTTCAAATGCACTTCCCTGAAAATAGGGACTCAGGGACATTTATGGGATGGGGGGAAGGTGTTCTGAAATGTGGAGAGAGGTGATTAGAGGTGAGGAGAGGTGAGATAATTGATGATCTGTGCAAGTGTAGTCAGATTTTGTGACTCTTCACAGGACGTGTGTTCACAAAATGGCAGTGTGAGTGTGATCTGAGGGTAGAGTTTTTAGCCTCTTGATGTCAAAAGGTCACTTATCTGCATGGGCCCACTTGATGAGTTGTTGGTTTCAGTCAGCCTGAAGTGGACAAGGGGTTCTAATTCCTGAAAAACAGCTCACACACCCATTACCATGGTTGTCCAGGCTCCAGGAAGATGTTATCTATAGGAACCTAGTGGGAGTCAGATAGGATATTGCCTAAGCAGCACAATTAACAATGGGTGGGTAAACAGCTAAAAGCTATAATCAGTAATTGCAAAAAGGAAAAAACCTGTAGTTCCTAGCTACTTAATCATGAAAGGCTAACTGTTTGTCAGTTTCAATCACCCTATTCTTTGGTCATTCCTTATTCTTAAGGGATTTGGGGTGATGACCCATCTAGCTACTTTCTGCTGAATTGGGGTGTAGATGTGGGTTAGAGGAATGAAACTGTTTAGAATATTTGGAAATATTCTCTTGTTCCTGGGTTCAGGTTGACATTTTGCTTTATTAGAATTTTGTACCTTGCTCAACAGTTTTGCAACAGCATCTAAAGGCACATTTTATAATCAAGTATTAGACCAGAAGGATAAGTATAGACAGCCCAAATTTTAGCAGTCCCTGAAAAATAGACCTAATCCCAGTGGGGCCTCCATCTGATCTCCAGGTGGGGGCAGACATCTGGTCTTCGTTCCTGATAGTCTTTTGTTTTACTGGATATGTATTAGAGACAGAGCAACGCCCTCTACCCTCATCTTTCAGTTGTCATTGATGATGGCTGTCAGCATAGACTTTCTGCCTGAGGGTCATCACATTCCTAAAGAACTCAAAAGAACAAAGTTAGCAACTTATAGCAGCTGGGAGGGGCCATAAAATATACAGAGCATGTCTGGGTTAGTTAATCAGAGGTCATTCAAAGTTACAACATGGTTTCTGGTTTCTTTTCTACAATATGGCTTCCCTGATGTCAACCTTGTGTTGAGCTGGTATCATATTTTATGTTTTTCTAGGCAAGATTTTTTTCAGCCATACTCTTTGTTCTGCTTAACACATTTCTTGTTATTTAATAGTTCTGTTTTCCCTGAAATTCTCTATGTGTATAGAGCTCTTGAGTATGACAACCTGGCATCTTAATATTTTGCCCCTCCTTCTAACATTTTGGTGGAACAGTAGTAAAATTCATAAATTATTAAATATTTAGTACCTACTTAGTCCAAAATCATGCGGTAAGCATATATATATATATATATATATATATATATATATATATATATATTTGTATATTTACACACACATATATAATGATATTATTCTTATAATAACTCTGCAAGTTCTGGGTTATCCAAATAGGGAACATGAGTCTCAGAGAAGTTCTACCAGTCAGCAAAATGGAAAAATGTACTCTGTTCTGTTTCCCTTTTCTCCTAAATCTTTAGGACTTTTGATAAGGTGACTACTGGATTCTTTGGCCACAACTGCTTGACCAGGCCATTTTGATGGTAATTTTACACTGACAGTAGATTTCTCTGTGAGTCACTTTAATCTCTTTATTAGATATTAATGAGAGAACAGTGCCATCTCCACAAAACATTATAAGGATTAATACTCTTTCCCTTGAGCTCTGGTGAAGACAAGGTCTATACAAAAATAAAGCACAGTCACCAGCTGAAATGAATGCAGGTCTCTCAGCTCTGTCTGCACCGCAGTTTGTGACTGTTGGGCAGCAAGACTGTTTGGTAGAATGGTGTGACAAAGGCATGCTGTTTAAGACATTCCAGAAACCTGCCTAGAGTACTTTTGAGTACAAAAGCTCTGGGAAAGTTTTGGTATAATTTCCCATGTTGAAAAAAAAAACGAAATATGACATGTCTTTAGGCTGGCTACTCTATAATTAAAGCTGGATGAGAATTTCATTCATGCATTGAGTAAATATTTACTAAGGGTCTTACCTGTGCCGGGCCCTCTGTTAGGTATTGAGAAAAGAGGATACACAGATACTGTCCCTGTTCTTACATAGCTAACCATCTAGAGAGAGAAATGGGCAGGAAACCATCATACCTACAAGGTGAGAGAGAATGAGGTGGGGGTAGAGGAAGGGGCTGTGTGATTAGGAGCCATGTGATAAGCAAGGGGAAGTATATCCAGACGGAATAAAGCCAATGGGCAAAGACTCCAAGGGGAAAAAGGACTAGTGGGTTTGAGGGATTGAAAGCTGTGGGTATTGGCTGAAATCTAGTGAGCAAATGGCCCTCTAGCTGGGCTTATTCTCTTCTCTGTGTGATGTGGCCTGGGGGACAAGGAGCACTTTCTCATTTGTAAATGAGAACCGTTTTACAGATATTTCCTGTAATTATCCACTGACCTTAGGACCTGCTGTGGAGCTTGATTTAAACAAGCTGCTTAAGTGTTGGTGCTTTCAACCCTCTTTCTGTCCCTGACAGCTACCTCTCCGGCAAGACAGCTGCAGGTGAGCACCTTCTAATGGAGAGTATGTTGAGCCACTTTTGGTCATTTGATGTCAAGTAGGTTATGCCTTGAACCTGAAGAAGTCACTTTTCTTTTCACAGGCATCTGAACGGAGCTCTTACAGCTCCAATTTCTCTGTTAATATTCTTCTCTGGCAATGAGAAAACATTCAGCCCCTTGCTCCATCAGGAGAGTGGAGCTGCTTTTGGCTTCCTGAGAAAGTGTCCAACCACTGCCAGGCCAGAATCCCATAGTAGCTATCAGTGGAACTCTAGCACTAGGGTAATGAGGTATTTGCCAGATTTCATTTTATTGCTGGTGAGTCAATCAAGACTAGAAAAAACATCCAATTACTTGTCTAAATAGCTGACTCCATTAACACCATTCATGCTTATCTCCAGGGTGGAAGGGTGCAGCTGGGTTTTCCCTTTTGTTTTTTTTTTAGGATTTCTCCACTGTTTCTTAGTATGGCAATACTTTGAATAATAATAGATACCAAGGAGAAATGTTTATCTTCTGACTTAAGTTCAGTTTAGAAAAACAATCAGCTTAGCTCAAAACCATTTTTATTGGTAAAATGATCATTTTGCAATTCCCAGAATCTCATAGTCTTGATTTCTAAACCTGAATTGAAAATGTAGCAGGATGCCTTTTAAAATCCCAGAGCAAAGACAGAATGGAAAAGATACGATTACAATCTCTTTTCTTTCAAAGTATAAAGCGATTTATTTTGAAAGAAAGCAGTACTTTGGTTAATAAATATTTTTATTCGTATAGGTGTTGCCTATATAGTTTCAACTTAGTTTTTAGTTGGGCTTTGGTGGGGGAGAAGTCTTTCAAATGTCAACCTGGTGTGGATTTGATGCAAAGGGTTTTCAGCATTTTAATGTATTTGAATTCAATAGTGTCCAAATACACTGCTTCTATGTATGTATGTATGTATCTATCTGTCTGTCTATCTGTCTTTTAAACATAATCTTCAGGAGTTTGTCCTGGAAATGCTCTGTTTGCCCCTCCAGACCTATTCTCCATTGCATTTACCCTGTGCTGCGGGAGGCTGACCTATCCAGATGGCATGAAAGGACTCCTTTATCCTCTGACTTCCAGTTGTTATTGTCCAGTAGGAGAGACAGGAGCAGATAAAAGGGCAGGAGGAGAGGGATGTCAGTGACTGTCCTTCTGCTGTGACCTGAGTCCTCTTCCTAAGGCCATAGCTGCTGTCTGATGTGACTGACATAGACTCAACCCTTTCTCCTCTTGCCCTTGGGGGTATGGTTGGTAATGCTCTGTATTATCATTATTTTTTGTTTTTTTCACCCTACCCACACTTTGGTTAGTGGTCTCTCCATTTAACTCTCTTCAAACTCGGTTTGAGTGTGCATATACAACACTTTAGTCCAATTTTGCATTTTGGACTTGAATTGAGACACAAATTCTACATACTTTATCTATAGGACATTTTATTCCAAATTATCTGTGAAAACTAAAAGGAGAATAAGAATGACCTATAACTTAAATTTTAAAAATACTGGAACTGTCTCATTAAACTTCTTTTTATAACTCTCCCATGTGCCACTTAGTAAATAAAGTCTGTAATCAGACTCTTGTGTTACCTGTGGAGGAGTCT
This sequence comes from Equus asinus, assembly GCF_041296235.1. Classification (NCBI taxonomy): domain Eukaryota; kingdom Metazoa; phylum Chordata; class Mammalia; order Perissodactyla; family Equidae; genus Equus; species Equus asinus. The sequence goes on from NC_091792.1 coordinate 146,519,488, forward strand.
GGCTTTGAGCTGTTTTAAGGTTCCATAATGTTCTTGAGAGTGAAAGGAACAAAGCACAGCCTGAGGCCATGTTGGGACTCTGGTTTGTGTATAGTGTGTGTGTCTGTGTGTGTGTGTGTGTTACGAGAGAGGGTCAGAATGTGAGGAAATGCAGAGAGGGAGGAAGCAGCCTCAGACTTTTCATCCATTAGAGGCAAAATTGTTTAGCCTTCTAACTCAGGCATACACTGAATCAGAATATGATGGCTTCTAAATTGAGGTCCCAAGACACAGGACTAAAGACAGATGAGAGAGGTGAAATGATATGCAGTCTGCTTAGGAAACCCCTGTAGTTTGGCGTCATCTAGAATTATCCTCCCTGTGGTTTAAATCTTTCTGAAATTGAGCAACTTTTCTGCAGAAGTTCTTGGATTTTGGGAAAACAAACCTAGCTGAAATATATATTATATATTGTATGTGGAATGCATGAGAGTCCAATGGAGGTGGTTTCATATAACCACTAAATTGTATGAAAAGTTGCTTCCGCTACCCCAAAGAAAACAATGTTATCCCAAATACTAACATTAAAGAAACCCAAACAACAAAAACAACTTTTATAGTAGCCAAGTTAAATTCATTCTTCACAAATATTCCCACAGAATAAACATAACATTTTCTTTAGCCCTGACCAGTTAACCAAATCCAACTTTTAAGAAAGGGGGTGTTAAATGTTTCTCCTCTGACAACGTTGTCCAAAACTGTAGTGTGGGTGGAATATTTTTGGAAGGCTTTTGGGATGTTTCTTTTTTTTTCTTCTTTCATCCCTTACTTTCCCCAAATTTTGTTTCCTTGGATACTTTAAAATCAAATCCAAATTGTCTTTCACATCATGAAGAATGATAGACACCTAGATAATTCTGGAATCATACATTTGGGTCTTAAGTGTTTCAGTCAAACAATGAAGTTGAAACAAAACATTTTATTTATTATCATTTTTTACTGGCACCGGAGCTTAGTTCTCATGAAGGCAGACATCTTCCCTGTTTGTAGTCCAAAGCTTTCGGCTTATTCTCAGAAGAGATAAAAAGGCAAAATTAACACAAACAGCCTAAACAGCTCTGCTTTAGGCTTGACGATAAGGAGAAAAATGATCCTTGTGAATGTTGGCCTCATAATTGCTAGGCTACCACAAGGATGGTGTTTTGAAAACCACTTGTCTTTATAAGATACTAGTCAGATGACAATAGTTTCATTGCTAATAGCTATGATACAAATGCAAATAGAAGCCTGGGTAGCCCATTAACTAAGCGATAGCCCATAGTGTCAATTTGCCTGGGTTAAAATCTCAACTCTGACACTCACTAGCTCTGTGACTTTGGGTGAACTATATAACCTCCTTGTGCTTAAGTTTCTTTCATCCATAAAATGAGAATAAAGATAGTATCTATCTCGTCAGGCTATGGTGAATATTACATGAGTTAATATTTCAAAAATATTTAATGCTCGTATGTAATGTGTCTTAAAGTGTTATCTCCTGTTTTTAATAGATCGTAAAGACTCGGGCTTTTTCCCATTGTAGACTTACTCATTTCCCTTTGCTACTTTTTTAACCATCACCTCCATGAAAACAAGGGCTTTTTACGCTTTTTTACTTCCTGAGGGCTAAGCACTGTATTAACTACTTTACTTTCATTAGCTCATTTTATCCTTACAGTGAATTTAGGAGGCAGATGGAAAATGGAAACCAGGTAGTAACCACTGCAGTTTGGTGACTCCTCTAGAATATTCCATGTAGCTTCATTGAGTGTATTTTCATGAATAGTGTAGCAATCAAATAGACCACTTAAGACTATTTGATTTGCATTATTTAATTAAAATACTACAGGATTTGTTATTGGTTGATAACCATCCTCTTCATCTCTACCTTGCAAAGACCTAGCAAACTTTGAGGTTTGGAATAGGAGCTAGGGGTTCTCATTAAGAATTAGCATTTTCTACTCGCTATTGTAATATTGCCAATTTCTGCAAAATGATAACTAGAAATAACTAGAAATTTTCTTTCAATTAAAAAAATTGAGTTCATTCCGATTATTGCCATGACCCTATCATTTGAAACCTTATTTCTCCCAACTCTTCTTTCTGCTGGCTACAAAATAGCCTCAGTATAACTTGGACTGCCTCATGGTGATACACACTGAGGATTGGAGAATGTTGTGGGGAATCTGAGTTTTAAGAAAGTAAGATCATTATCAATTACTATTAATTGAGAGTCCACAAATTGTGAGGAATTCTGGCAGGTACTCAGAGTTTAAAGATAAATTCTAAAATTTTAGTTTCTACTTCCCCTCCAACCCCTCCACCCCTATTACATTCGCTAAACTTTGGTGATTGTGATTTTTAATGATTATTTCTAATGCATTTAAGGCATCTTGAAGACTTGGTAGCCCATTAAAAATAGCAAGACATGAACCCTTAGATAGACTCCTGACTCAAAAATGTTTTAATATGGACTAGTCATCTCCTCAAGCTGCCAGTTCCTCAATCCTTTTTCCATTTTCCATTTTTCTTTTTCTTTTTTTTTTTACTTTATGCATTGATTTACTAGAAATGAAAACGTCTACATTAGTATGATTCTACGTTTGCACATCTGGCATATTCCAATCTTATGAAAGTAAATATGTAAATATATCATGCTTAAATGTAATGTTTTAGCATTCTTTCATACGGAAATCTAATTCAAATATACTGGAAAAAATTCTCATTTTGATTAATTTGTGGTAATATCAACCTCCACATAAACACCGGGTGCTCTCTCCTAGCATTTTTTTTCAGCTTTCAGAATTTGCTTTTATGGTACCTATTATTTCCAGATGACAGGACATGGTGCTGAAAAGTATGGGAAAATATGGTTAGACTAATGGGTTTCCTGCCGACTAAATCATTCTGAATCATTTAATGCGGCTTCTATATTATCTCACTGTTGATTAAAGCAGAGGCAAATTACAGTACTGGAATCTCTTTAAGAGAAATTATTTGATGAACTGGTTCTCAAAGAGGTGGGGAAATGTGATATGGCTGCGTGCTTAAGGTACATCATTTTCAAGCAATGCGTTTCTGAGATACAGTTAGGAGCACTGAATTTATATTCCCGATGGAGATGTCACTCTGATCATGGCACATGTATGTCAAGATGCTATCTAAGCTGAAGAATGTTTTTAAACTTTAATTTATAAACCTCCAAAGCCCCTTCATAGATGAAACTTAGAAACCTGAATACCTTGGCTGGTTTTCTGCATACAGGAAATTAAAAATGGCTTCTTATAAAAGAAGGATGTCAGAGGAGAACAGGAAAAAAAGAAAGGAAATGTGTCAGAGTTGATTAATTATTAGAGTTAAAAATATACCCATTATAAATGGTAGTGGAGCAGTGATTTAAAAATGCATTTTAAATGACGGCGGCTTTATGATTTGGATGTCATTTGCTCAACACAGAGATCCTAATGTTGATTGATGGGCTTATAGATGTCTTCCTTGGGATTTGGCAGACGAAACTGATGTCTATGCATTAAATCAAATGCTTCCACATTTTTTGGTTCTATTATAACACTCAAAACATCATTCACAATGATCTGAAAGACTCACATCCTGGGGTTGTGACAAATGAAACCCACTTATCTCATCCAGATTATATGACTATTTTCCAAACCCTTTCTTACTATCTTGTCTTCTGAAGCTATGCCATGATAATTTCAGACATTTCTTTTTCTGTTTTTTATGTATTGATATTTTCCCCTACATATTTTGGCATTTGATTCATCTTCCTTGAATTGCCATCAGCTTAGCATTGGCAATTTTTTTGGTGCCTCATGCATTTTACAGAATAAAGATAAAACCTGCTTATACTCCCCTCTGCTATGGTTACATGGTTGATGCTAAAGAAAAATTCAGAAAAGGCATTTGGAGAAAACCATTTAAGTGTAAGGATAAGGAATAAAGAATACAGGCTATAAAGGATAAAATTTATATAACTCACTTTCAAAATGATGCTGGGGCCAAAGAGCCAACATGAAGTTTGGGATCACTATCACTGATTTTTTTTATATATAAAACAAGAAAATGACAAGAAAAAAAATGCTGTTTCTAGTTTTTATCCTCCTGAAATCAATTCAATCCAGGCTAAATGTAGACATAATTTGATTTTGCAGTGTGAGGGTAGATTCTTGCACTTCTTGAGTAGTAGTGCAATATGGATGGGCATTGTAGGAAGCTAAATTTGAAGATTATCTCTGTAATAATCTGTTTACCACATCTGGGTAGCCTGAGTCAATTTAACTTTCATAAATGCAATACTTATAATGCTTGTGTAGTTTATTTGCCTTCAGATTTGAGACCTTTGGAAAGGAAAGATTATGTCTTATTCTTCTTTACAATTCCACTTCTTAGCAAAGCACCTGGCATATAGGATATGTCTGATAAATATCTGATGAATTTAGCTGGACAGGAGGCAGGTTATGAAGCAGATGTTCTACCTCAATATAAACCAATAACTTCTTTATTTTGGTTATTCATTCATTTGTTCACCCAATATATATTAAGTGACTACTGTGACAATCCATCTAAAATATATTTGAGTGAATAAATATATATATCTTAGGCTAATGATGCACAAGGAGGCATAATTTTTTAATGGACTATGGGAAAAATCTTTTACTATGACTTAGACAATTAGAATTGAAGACATGATGTTGAGGAGACACACAGATGAACAGGATTTTCTTTAATGCTTAAGTGTCTCCGTTAAAATTAAACTATGATATAACCATTAAGTGGAAGAGGGGTCAGCAATCTACAAGCAGTGAGTCAAATCTGGCCTGCTGCTCATGTTTATACATAAAGTTTTATTAAGACTCAGCTATGTTCTTTCATTTACCTATTGTCAATAGCTGCTTTCATGAGGCAGAATTGCATTCTTGAAGCAGAGACCAGTTGACTTGCGAAGCCTAAAATGTCTAACCCTTTACTAAAAGAGTTTTTCAATTCCTAAACCAGAATATACTTGGTAGTAATCTTTGTAAAGGTGTTATCTAAATTTTAGATAGCTACTTAGGAGACGGAATTACATAAACAATTCACTCAACCTCTCTGAGCCTCTGTGCCCTCATCTGGAAATTGAGGACTTGCTTATTTATTGTAGGTAAAGTGCTAGGGAAATTGTAGTCCTCTGATCTCATTCTCAATCTAATGCCTATGTGGAGTTAGACTTAGTGAATAATCTTGAATGAAAACACCCAATAGAATTAGGACATCTGACCAAATGGCAAGCAATCTTTTAGATTAAGCAGAAACTTTTCTAAAGATCTTTACAGGCTTGTCCTTGAATTTGAACATTAATTTAAAAATACTCCATAAACAAGAAACATTTCAGAGAGTGGAGACTCCCTCCTTCGTGAGCATCATTGCTAGTGGCTTTAATACTAATAATCACTACTATTTGGGGCCTTGGGATGTACAAGACATGATGCTGAGGGCTTCACAAATATTATGGCATTTAATCCTCAGGATGACCCTATGAGGAAGGTATTTTTATTTGATTTCAGATAAAGACCCTGGGGCTTGGGGAAAAACTGAATGCTTTGTTCAAAATGACTCAACTAGGGAGTGGGGAAACAAGAATTTGAAATCAGATCTACCCTGAAAGGTAAGCCTTTAGCCAATACCCTATCTTGCTTCCTGATGCTGTCCCTGAAGCCTACTCTTTCTTGCCTCTCCATTGTTGACATCTTCACTCTTGTTACTGCGTTTTACCTTTAGACTTCAGGACAAGATCAGGGCATAGGTAGAAAAATATATGATCTTACAGGTTTCGCCAGGAAGGAAAAGGGAATTCCATTTTTCCATAGAATTCATGCTAGCCAAAGATAGTTTTAAAGCACACCTTGAAAACCCTTTATTATTTAGTTGATAATTAAGATGAAATGCAGTGAAACACTGATAATAATGCACCCAGCAATAACCAAAAATCAGAAATTACATGACGGATGATTGACTCTTAGTGCCTCAAAACTTCCAGCCAGGTAACTACAGAGATTCAGCTGATCATTTCACTAACCTTGGTATAAGATGACTCGCATTTTATACCTTTGAATTTTCATCTCTGTTTATAGAGTTTTGGTAGAGTTTTACTGTGCTATGTGAAGCAATACCTCTTCCATTTGACTAGTGTGTAGTTTCATCAGTCACACTGTTCAGACAAGTACGTGAGACCCAAACTATAGCATAGTTTGACAAGTTGGACTAGAAAGGCATGGAAATTTTGGTGACAGATATATATTATTGCATTCAAAGTATTATAGGGACATAGTGGTCGAACTGTTGGATTCTCTGTTGGCTGCTTCCCAATGAGAAGGTCGGGAGGTAATATTTCCTCACTTGTCTCAGATTTTCCCTTCTGTGGAAACTTCTGCCAACTGATATTAACATCTCTAGGGTTAGTGTAGCTTTTTCCTAAAAGAATATGAGTATAGCAGGAGGTTTTAAATATTTCTAGTTAGACACTGATAATGGACTGAATGTGTCCCCTCCAAATTCATATGAAGTCCTAACTCCCGATGTAACTGTATTTGGAGACAGAGCCTATAAGGAGGAAGTAATTAAGGTTAAGTGAATTTGTAAAGGTGGGGCCTTAATCTGATAGGACTGGTGTCCCTGTAAAAAGAAGAGGAGAAACCAGAGCTCTCTCTTTCTGTGCATTGCAGAGGAAAGGCCATGTGAGGATGCAGCAAGAAGGGGACTGTCTACAAGCCAGGAAGTGAGCTCTCACCAGAAACCAAAGATGCCTGCACCTCGAGCTGACATTTCTAGCCTCCAGAATGGTGAGAAAATAGATTTCTATAGTTTTAGCCGCCCAGTCTTTGGTATTTTGTTATGGCAGCCTGAGTTGACTAATAAATCATCTGTTGTAAACAGGAAGCTAAATTCTGGCAATTCCATTGCCAATGCCACTTAAATTAGAACTTTTTTCAGTATAGGGCATGTTGTTTGTTATATAAGAGATTATTGTTGAAAAATTCCTTTCTCATAAGAGAAATGTTCTGTTAAAAGTTTTTGTAGAAGCAATATATTAAAGAATTTTCTTTGCATCCCCCTTATAAATGGCAGTGTTTGACCCTTTGAAAGGTTTTTTGAGATCTGATTTCTCACTATAGGCATGTTTAGTTACTAAAGACCTGATGTTTCAAAGAGACTAAATATCCAAATACATACCATATATATAACATCCTATAGTTCTGCTTTTTAATGAAAAATACTTTTCATTAGACTTATGTTAAAATTTCCTTTTCTTTTTCTTCTTTTTTTAATTAGTTTTTTTGGTTAATATTTAATTTCAAAGGAAAAATTCTATTGCTAGGAGACGCACCTGGTAAATATTTGACAACCATTTTAACTTTGGGATTGTTGTTACAAAATCTTTACCTACTGTCTCCATTGCTGACCAATATTGTCCGGGATTTCTCTCAAATTTTCTACTATTCTAATAGATTTCTCATTCCTACTTTGGCTTTCCTTAGTAGAATGGACTGTTAGTATGAAGCAGTTGAACTAGTCAGCTATTTTGATCATTACTGTTTCTTTTGAAAGATTATAGTTAATATTTTAAGAATTAGACAGAGGAGACTTAGCAACCAAAACAGCACTGGACTCAATAGTAACTCAGTGGTGAATGTGGTCAGAGGACGTGGAATTTGGTGATTTCAGGAGAGGATGATTTGGAGTTGGGGTTTAGTTTCAGATTTAGTTTCCACTTTTTAAACTTGGTGGAGATTTTCAGGTCCACATAACATAAGGGCTTTCTTGTATAACTCAGGATCATCTGAGTTTGGTTCTGGCAGGCTGTTCCCTTTGGACCTGAACAGAGTGAAATTTAAGTGTTGAATTCATCGTTTACATATACATTTCCCTTCAATCTTTTGTGGTCTCTATGTTTAAGGAAAATAGACATCTCTTTGTTTAAGGAAAATAGCTTATATTTTAAATATTTTTATGTGGTGTATAAATGTAGCCTATTTTTATTTTTCACATATTTTGGAAATATCTCAAAGTATCATATGTCAGCCATCATAAGGACATGTGATGATTTTAAGATGTTTTTCTAATGTATTATAAAGTACTTTTATATTTTTGTCTTTAATACATCTGGGAAGAGCATAGATCATTGATGATCATGAGGAACAACACTGGAAGATTCTGAAAACTAAATTATCAAGAAAGATTATGTAATGTTCAAGGATCTTCACACCCTGCCCTTGGTTTGCCATTGGATTTATCTCAGGATGCTCTATTTGGGTGCACCATTCATAATCACAACTAAAGACTTTCTGTCTCAGTGGGATGCACTGCATTTGAATGCCTCCTTGCCTTACTTAATACCCTTTCCTCTGCTAGGAATGCCAACCCAACTCGTTTCATCTCATCTGCCATTTTTCATTTGACCAATTCCAATTTGCCCTTTTAAACATTCTTAAAGGATCCATGCAGCCTTCTCTGACCCTTCCATGCAGAATTAATTGTCCTGCCACAACACCAAATACATCTTTTATTATGAATTATTTACTTATCCATCTCTTCCGTTAGTGAAAGTATTCTTCAAAGGCAAGGACTATGTTTATTCACTTCGTATTTCATCTTATGGCCTTTGTGCTGAGCCTGGCATATAGTAAACAATGCATAAATATTTGGTCATTAGATTTGAAGTCCTGGATTTGCTAATTCTACATTCTAACTTTGAAAGTTTGTAAAACACACATATATCACATATATGGTAGGGTTGTTTTAGGGAAAATAATTGAATTAAAAAAAACCCTCACTCTCTGGTATGATATTATAATTTGTTAAAATAATCAAATAAAAAGTAAATATACTAATATATTTCTGCCTAACTAGATGACTCTTGTTTTGACCAAAGAAACTTGAGTGGAAGTAACACATGTTACTTCTTGGTGAAGGCCTTTAAGAGCTGCTGTGTGATTTGCCATGTGCCCTTTCCACTGCAATGGAAATGTGTGATGTAGCAGATGATAGAGTCCATTAGCTTGCATCTCTTATTGAAGACCATCAGAGCAGAGCCAAAGTGGACATGTAATCTGAGAAAGAAAGAAATTTTTGTCGTTTTAGGCTATTGAGATTTAAGGTTTATTACCACAGCTGAAATGAGTTTATTCTGACTGATACAATTCAATAATAATTTGTGGAATAGACATTATCATAAATGAGAAGTGAAAAGGCTATTATCCAAAACAGAGAATACAGACAAGAACTTTTATTAATCCAGATATTTTCCATTTTTAATTTGTTGAGATATTATTAAAAACATGTAATGTTAGATTTTGTACTTCAGAGATTGGAACAACATTCCACTAAGGACAGACTATACTTTGTTATATCTTTGCCAGCCATCAAACCTTTACTTGAGTATTTACTATACTATACGAAGTAGGATATGCCACTACAGAAGGCTCATCTTTAAAGTTTTTTGCATTTTATGTATCCCTTTATCCTATATACTAATTATATAGCATTGCTACATGGAAAATAATTTCTCTTTATTTATGTTTATGTCTCTACAAAAGCATTTGTCTGTTTTATTTTAACTTATCAAGTTATTTATTCATTTATCTTTTCATTCATTGCCTTACTAATTCATTCAACAATCACTTTTGAATGCCTAGTATATGTATTATGTTTGGTGCTGGAGTCAAGTGTGAGTGTGTGTGTGTGTGTGTGTTGGTATTTGTGAGAGGTGTACTAGTTGATGGGTACTGAGATAACATTACATTGTCCCTATCCTGAAGGACTTTGTAGTCTAGTGTAGTGTGTAATGACAACAGCTTTCAAACACTGGAATCACCAAATTGTAGTGGTAGGTCAACATTTTCCGGTTGAATAATAGTCATTTGGACTCTAAGTGGTGACATCTTCAAGCTTGTGAAATTTAACTGGAAAAGAACAACTGTCTAAAAAGAATGTGCTCTTTTACTCAGTGAGCATGAAGGGTAATTGTAAAGACATGGATGGATCACATTACCTGGAAAGTCTCTCAGAATGGGCAACACAATCCTTAGAGGAGTAAATATTACTTAATAATACTTGAAGAGGAGTTTTTCCCAAAACAGTCCAGACCAAGAGATAACTTCCTTCTTTGATGAAGTAAAAAACATCTACATGAGTCACTCCTTAACCTCTTTCCATTTGGCATCTACTTCCACTGAGCGGCCATAACTTCTTGTTCAGGGATCTCTAAGATCTCCTAAACATAGACCACCGGATTACCTTCCATATTACAACATTGTGATACTGTTGGTTACAACATATGTCTTGAAATTCCTCTGGCTTCCCTCTTTTGATTTCTTCCTCATTATCATTCATGGAAAGTTTTCCAAAATATTAGCATTTGGTCTCTTTCTCTTTTCTGTACTTGTCCTCTTACTTGGTGATACATTTCCTCATAGGACCATATCTCTTATCATCATATAAATGACTCAAATAAATATCTACATTAATGATTTTTTTCCCAACTACTGTTCCTATGTTTACAATTAAGTGGTGGATGGATCCTCTTAGACATTATTTAAATATTTCAAAATTAAACATTTCAAAGGTGAAATCCTTGTTGCTTCTTTCTCTCACAAAACAATCAATTTCTTCAGACTACAAACCTTCAAATTATTTCCTCATGGTTAAGACTGCAATATGTTATTAGACAAACCTGCATTCACATGTCAACTTTACTCTAAAAGCTATGAGACCTTGAATGGTTTACTAACATCTATAAGCATCCACTTTCTCATTTGTAAACTGAAATAGTAATAGCCACTTCTTCACCAGGATATTTATATAAAATAGTCAGTGTATGTAGAATGCATTCTTTAGAGTTGAGTACAGGATAAGTGCTAAACAATGGTAGTTTATTTTGTTAATATTTAATATTAATCTTCAGGTTTATTTTATTTTATTTATTTATTTTGCTGAAGAAGATTAGCCCTGAGCTAATATCTGTTGCCAATCATCCTCTTTTCTTTTTTTGCTTGAGGAAGCCTAGCCTGAGCTAACATCTGTGCCAACATTCCTCCACTTTATATGTGGGTCACCACCACAACATGGCTGACAGGTGGTATAGATCTGCACCTGGGATCTAAACCCGCAAACCTGGGCTTCTGAAGCAGTGCTTGCTGAACTTAATCACTACTCCATGGGACCAGCCTCTAATCCTCATGTTTAAAATAAGAAACTAAGTATGGTTACTTTTTTATGCTTAAAAAAGTTCTTGCATTAATTTATTTTTCATTCCCTCTTAACCACTTTCATTTACAGTCTTGTTACTTCTCTTGCTTGTGTGTTATGAAGGAGTGGGCATTTGATTTAGGCTTTGACACATGGGCACCAACTAGGTGAGAAAAAGCATTGAGGCAAGAAAATGAGCATTGTCTCCAAAAGCAAAGACTTGAGCTCCTCTGGGCATGGAGTTCATGTGGAGGAAGTGTGTGGCAGTAGAGTTTGAAATGGCTTTATTGTGTGGAAAGCATTGTGTACTTTCCTAGGACTACTTCACTGGGAGTGAGGGACAGGAAAGATGTTTGAATTAAGGAGGGACCTTCCTAAATCTGTGCTTCAGGAGTGTACATCTGACATCAGAATGTGACCGAAAGGAATGGAGATGCATTGGGGACAAGGGCATGAGTTAGGAGATTACTGGAATCATGCAGGTCAGCAATAATATTTTCACAGTCATGAAAAAAATTTCAGAAAGCAATGCAGCAAGTCAGGAGGAGACAGACTCTATTTCAGAGATTGGACTCTAATCCCTCAGGAAATGAAAAGGAAAGAGGAAATTGAGAGAATCTGGATTATAGAAAAGTTATCAAAAGCAGAAATTTTGTTGTGGAAGCACATGGCAGGAGTCTAGTTGCTGGAATAGAATTACCATGTGAGCTAACAGACTGAGGAAAAAGGCAGGAACTTAAGTCGTTAGAAAAGTATGTTCATGAAACTTTCAATATTTATGCAGAATTTCCTTACATACATGTGTGCATGTGACATTTTCCTGGGGACACTGCCCACAGCATTTATCACCTTCACAAGAAGCCCATGAAGAGAAATAGTTAAGATTTACTACATTAGACTGTAAGCTCTACAATGACTGAGACCATGCTATTCTGGTGTGGCATTCTATCTCTGGTGCCTGGCCTATATGAGTGTTCTAGTAAAGGATGACTGATTTAATGAATGGATGAATAAATGAACATAAGTCTTACCTCTTGATGCTTTCTTTGAGCTAAGACCCTGGAACAGACTGTACACTTTTGTCATGTGTAATGAATAGGCAGTTCTGAGACCATCTCCAGGAGACTGATGGGGAGTATCTGAGCCAATGTTGCCAATGTTGCCAATGTTTCCACTTCAGGAGTAAATGGGCTGGCACTGTAGCCCTACTGTGCTCAGTCATTGGCTGGGAGCAGCCCAGGGGAAGTGTTGCCTCACAGTGAATGAAGTACACAGAGCTATACTCTGTGTACACCTTATCGTTCACAGGTATTATTCTTAATACATCCAAAAGGGCCGTAGCTGAAAGCTGCCATTCTTCTTGAAGCAGGTTCTATTGAAGGCAGTTCTGAGAGCACATATCCATTGGCTGCTATACTTTTGTATTCTGGATTTTCTGCAGATCAGATTTGAAATATGAACTTTCCACTGTGTTTCTGCTGGATGGAAACCAGAATTTCAGTACTGTCTATGTGAATAGCAGTCTCACAGCAATTATTTGGATCAAGAATGCTTGTATGACTGTAATACTTGCACAAAGCAGGCTGGGGAAAAAACCAAAGTTGTCTGTTTATTATGGGGTATAGTTTTTTGAGGAGGCAATGAATAAGACTGGCCACCTCATAAGTGTCTGAACATATGGTTATTTGCTTTCTGCTAGATTCCAAAAAGTCTGAAATGACGCAAAAAATAGTATTCCAATTTAAAGAGGGCCTTAATCTTGGAGACAACAAACCAACATTTAAGTACTGACTAAGACTATATAGTCTGTGATCGTGGGAACTGCTTTCTGCCTTCAGTTTCCTTTGGCAACATTCTGAACACAAAAATGTAAAGTGCATTTTGAACCTATTTAACATATAGTATTTACAAGAAAGGCTTAACTCACAAAAGTCACCTGTCAGCTTCTTTGAGTCAGATAGATATGTACTTTCATAGGACTTTGGAGTGGAAAGTAAGCTGAGAGATCCTTCAATGCAGGCCCGTGGGCGATTAAAGACTATTTTTCTCATTTAGAAGTAGCTCTTTTCTGCTACATATTCTGACAACCAAAGCTGTTGACCTCTCCCTCCTACTCCTTTTAAACTCTTCCACATTCCTAGGTACTGGAACATAGAATGTAGGAGAGGCCGTTCCATTTTGTAAAAGTTGATTTGGATAGTTTTAATATAGAGATAAAGCAAACAAAAAGTAGAAAAGGGAATCGGGGAAATGAAAATAGAAGCCAGATCCCTTGACTACCAATTCTGAGTTTTTTTCCACCATGCATTCACAAACAAAGTCAAACTTAATAAGGCAAGAGCATATGCCAAGGACAAGAGAAGGAATGATTGCATAATGGTAAACTTGTGGGTCTGTTCTGAACTTTCCTAATGAGTTCACAAGGAAGCCAAGAACTCAAGTATTGCTTCAAAATCATATTTGAAGCAGAATGAGCTAGAACTTAGCAAAATGAGCATCATCTATCCATTTACTACAAGGGAAATATTACAGCAAGGTTTCCAATTAATTGCGTTTTTCTTCAATGAGTCTGTAAAAGTGTATGTAGTTCATAACCTGTGAATGCATCAATCTTCATAGGCCTTGTATTCCTAGCAAATATCAGTAATGCTTTGGTAGCCACAGATACTATTTTCTTCTTTTGCCTTTTACGTAGTAGATGTACCATATTTTACCTAGAAGTAAGTTATTGTCTCAAATAAAATAGGCATACATGCATATGAAACAAATTTAGTTAAAAGAGTCTGGGATGGGGTGGAGTTATAGGGAGGTGCCTCTGCTTAGGAGCTTATTTGCATTTAAACAATTGTTTCATGCAAATATTTCTCCTTAATCGAAGCTAACAGTCTTGTGGGTCTGGTTTGGACCTTGCTGGATAAAATAATGTGTTTAAGGGAACATCAACCTCATTTGGTCATCGACACAAAAGGAGTATTGGTACAGCCTTTCTCTTGACCTTCTACCAATAATCCAAGTGGTCACTTGAGAAAAAGAGTACCCAATTGCCAGTACTAATTATTCTGCCTTTTTCCTCCACTTAAGATGATGAGTCTTTCCTTTCTACTGAAACGTAGAACTACTGCTCTTTTAAGTAGATTCTGGTTGGTACCCAGTTGCTGAGTGGAGAAAGAGGCGTAGGACAATCTAATCATCTGTCAAAACCTCAAACAAAACAAATTCACTTTTTTTTCTCATAGCAGAACATAAACCCTGGTAATTTCAAAATCTGTATGCAGTGGATTAGGAAATCCTATGTATTTATCTCAGTATAACACACTGACTTATTTATCTCATATCTCTTGGCAGTTTCAAATAACCCACTTCTGGAAATACCACTTTCATCTATAAGCACATATTTAGATTACAATTTTTTGAAGGGATACTAAAGATAAGAATATTTTTTAAATATCTGTTTTATATTAAAGTCAAACACTATTATAATAAAGACAAACTTTATTTTTGTTATTGTTCCATGATATTAAGCTCTTTTTAGTATGAAAATGTGAAAAATGGCTTGCTTCATTGTGTAAGAAGTCAGGAGTATTCTAGCAAACTGTTTGTGTCATTACAATCAGGATTTCTTGTAAATCTTATTTGTAGAGATAAAGAGGCAATATCCGCCATATTTGTATATATATTTTTGGAAAGGCATTGAAATTATATAAAAGAAGTAACATAGAAATCTTATTTGAAATAATGTATTCTTTTTTATGTGTGAATTTATTAAATTCAACATAATACATTGCTGAGGAAAGAATATCAGTAACATTGAAAATCACAATATTTGCTACAATGACCACAACTATATCTAGCATTATTTCCCAGGCTGGTTTGAAACATTTTATATGTGTTATCTCATTTAACCTTCAGGACCACCCTATGAGGTAGGTTTCATCACCTTCATTTTATATGAAAGAAAATTGAGGTTTGATTAAGCATGGCACCCTAAGTCATAAAATTAGCCAATGATTGGAACACAGGATGTCCAACCACAAGGTTTCTAGTCTTTTTATGATTCCTGTTGCTTCCATGATACTGCATTCTTTTCATAAGACCTGAGCATTTTGTGTCCACATCTTATTTAATGGCCCAATTGAAATAGTGCCAAGAATGTGGACTTTGGATTCACATAGACTTGACTTCCAATTCTTCCTTTTCCTCTTACCTTCTGTGTGATTTGATAGGATCACAAATTCTCCAAGTCTTATTTTCCTAAGTTCTCTGAGTCTTTTCTCAACTGTAAATAAAAACAGTTATGTAAATATCAGAAGATTGTTGTAAATATTAAATGAAATAATATGTGATGACCTCTTAATATAGTGTCTAGAACCTAAATATTATTGAAAGAGAGTGATTGTTACTTTAAATACTAATCCAAAGCTTTTTAATTTTCCAAAGATTCTTCAATTAATTTGAGTCCTCAATGACTTCTTATATTCTTTACTAAAAAGCCATAATACTGGACTTTACTGTGTATTTTACTTTACTTTACTTTACTATGAAGCCATAATGGTGGACTCAAAATACTAAGGAAGTTTGGGAGGATGTTATGCACGAATGAGATAAGGGATTTGTCGGGGTAAGTTAGTCTTTGCTGGTCCAGTGTCATGGGTTGTATTGTGTGTCCTCCTCACCCCCAAATTTGTATGTTGAGGCCATAACCTTACCTCAGAATGTGACCTTATTTGGAAAGAGGGTGGTTGTAGATACCATTAACTATGATGATGTCATTAGGGTAGGCTCTAATATAACATGACTGGTGGTGTCTTTATAAAAAGGGAAATTTCAACATAGGGAGATACCATGTGAAGAGACAACAGGGAGAATATGGCCATCTGCAAACCAAGGAGAGAAGCCTGGAACAGACCCTTATTTCACAGCTCTCAGAAGGAACCAATCCTACTGACACCTTGATTTTGGAGTTCTAGCCTCCAGAACCACAAGACAATAAATTTCTGTAGTTTAAACAACATGGTTTGTGAGACTTTGTTAATGGCAGCCCTAGCAAATGAATACGTCCAGAATCTACTCCTTCTTCATGTGATGATAGTACCTTCTGGGAGTGACCTCTTCCTTACCATCAATTTATGTGGTTCAGGTGAGGCTGGCTCTATCCCAGCTCTATCCATGAGCACATGAACCTAGACTGGCTTATTATGGGATCCCAAACCTTTGGTCACTTTTTCTGATATGATGATTGACATATAACCCAAATGAGATATAAGTCCAAGATTTTTGTCGGGACCTGCTATAAAAGATAATTCAAATTGTATTGTTATAGCTCATGAGTCAGCAAATTTTTTTCTGTAAAGAGCCAGATAATAAATATTTTAGCCCTTGTGAGTCATATGGTCTCTATTGTAACTACTCAATCTGCCTTTGTAGTGCAAAAGCAGCCATAGCCAATATATAAGCATATAAGCCTGGCTATGTTCCAATACATTTTATTTATAAAAACAGGTGTCAGACCAGGTTTGGCCCATGGACTGTAGTTTGCTTACCTCTGCTATACATAGTAAAGCATTAGCCTGATTACCAAATAGGATAGTATCTTCAAAGAAATCCAGCACAGGGAAAAGTAGAGCTGGGAGACAGAAAGAGACAAAATCTTAAAGGCATTGTGCCAGAGTAAAGCAAGAACATGAACATTTAGTTTCATGACCCAAATAGTTTTCTCATATTTAAACCAATCTCAACTGGTGGTAGTATCTTTCCACAAAAGGAGTTCTAATACATTAGATAAAACTTCCCATGCAGTACCAATACATAGGGAGAACTCAATATTAGTCTTCTCTCCTATCTGATGGCAACTAGGGGATACTTAAGATACTACTTTCTTTTTTAAGGAATAGTGTATGCAGGAGTAAAATATTACAGGTGAACAGAATGGATGAAGTAAAGTAAAAACGGTTATGCAACTTCATACTTTTCACTTTCTCCCTTCTCAATTGCCCAAACTGACTCATTCTGAAGATTTTCCACCTTGATCATAACTGATTTGTGTGTCCTTCATAAAAAGAAGAGATAACTAAAGAAATAACTAAATGCCTTAACGTTGTACTCTTGGCTTTCCTGTTACTCACTTTATGGTTCAAAAGAAGGAATTTATCAATGTTGTTCTCTTTGTGGCTACAGTGTTCTCAGAGCTGAAGTGGGATTTATGTAAAGACATTGATCTTTGCAGGAGAAAATAAATATATGCAGAGCAGAATAACTAGGAAGGAGTGGTTATTTTAAAAAGTCATAGACCCAGGAAGGGACACAGCAGATTTTTAGATGATATTGAAAATTAAAAAGGCCAATTTCACTTGGTTAAAAAAGAATCTACTTTTAATCACGACAGAATCTGTTTAGTGCTTAACAGACCTAGTTTATATTTTCTGACATCCAAGGATGAGTGATCTCCATTGCAAATAGAGAACCAATGAACTCTTGAGATAGACACAACATATGTCTTCCTTGTTGAAGGTGGAAAGGTATTAGTGACTAATTGGAAAATATTTTTAATTTTTCTTTTTAGTTTTGGGAGCACTGTAGCTTTTATTTAATTATTCTTATTTCAATAGAATTTTGATTAAAATAAACAGATTAGATTGTGATGGAAATATCTTTTCAGGTTGACCTATTGACTGAGCCCTGTTCATTAATTCAGTTATTCAGTCAGTCTTGTGTGAATATAAAAAATATTTATGAAGTCCTTGTTGAATGTACAGGATTCCTTGCTATCATAGTTGTATGTGTATTCTTAGTTCTTGTAATGATATCTTTATTGCCAGGAGCAATTCAATTAAATAGATGTTCAAAAAAAATTTTGGATGTGTAAACAAATGCAATTATTTTTCTGAATATATGATATGAACTTCTTATCTAGCTGGGGAGATAAACCCTACATACTTGAGGAAATCATATGTTTGCAAGGATGAATGCCTTGCAAATAATTAATTGCTGCAATGAATGATAATAATAAAAGAACTTAGGAAATGATGGTTCAACTGTGATGATTGAAATGATAGTGGAATAGGTAGCCAAAGAGTTTGGAACAAGTAGTGGTCTTGAACTAGATTCTGAACAATGAATGATAAGGATTTAATTGAAAGAGAGGAGAAAGAAAGACATTCCAGGTGAGAGAATTGGCGTGAGCAAATGTGGAATCAGAAATAATCAAGTCAATTTTGGGGGTGATGAGTGGGGAGACCAACTTATGCTGGGGAAGGTAGGTGGGTGTTAGTATTGGTAGAGTGGTATTTAGTAAGATTTCTTGTAAAAGTGAGATTATTGGAGAGGGCTTTGCCTGTAAGGATTTACTTTATTGGCAGGGAAGAAACTACCAGTCTAAGCCCCTTTGGGGCAGGCTCTGCACCAGAAGGAATTAGAAAAATAGAGAATTAGGAAAAGACATACTCTCTGGTGACTCAAGTCTTCTGGATGCACTGTTGGTAGTAGTGTCTAGGATGTATTTCAACTTCTTCCTCCCAGGCAGTTACCTTTCTACAGTGCATTGAGGCTGTGGTCTGCTTGCCATTCCTCTTTGCATCCCCAAGGCCTAGTATACTGAATGAGTGAATGGATGAATAAGCGAATATTGAAAAAGCAAAGGAATACATGACAAATGCTTTAAATAATTAATCAATGAAGTGTGTATCACATGCTTTCTATGTATAGCTTTATGTTAGCCACTAGAATAGAGAAGTCAAAGCCATTTATTTTCAGATCATATCCTTCATATATAAAGTATATGTTCTGTCACTTGGAGGGATTATTCAAATAGTCTACCTAAATCCCGTTGACAGTCTGTGGAAACTTGCTGTTTTGCTGTCTTAGAGAGACAAAAATGCATAGGGGCTAAGGGCATCAATTCTGAGCCAGGCTGAGTTTGAATTTAGGCTCTGATGCTATGTTGTATATCATTGGTCAACCTGTCAGCCTTTCTGTGCATCAGTAATTCCAAACCATTTAAAAAATTAGACTGGCTTAGATTTTATTATCCTTGATATTTAATTTTATAAGTAAGTAATGTCAAAGACTCTATTCAAGTAAGTGCCTAATTTTAGACGGGGGAGTGGAGGAGGATGGAAAGAAGATGTATCCTACCAATCTTACTTTGAATACAGGCCAAAAATTATTCATGGGAATATATAAAGAAACTATCAGTACTTCTCCTAAACCTGGGGCATAGTATATTTGAGAAGGAAGGAAAGGAAGATAAGGCCTGTTTCTACAATGGCACTATTTGATGTTCTCTGATTTGAGATTTCAGTATTATATAGAGAAGTTTTTTCCCACACGTGCTCAACTCAAACACTTCTCTTCCTCTAAGATTAGGAGGGTCATTTTTTATTATTGGAAGTCTTTAATTTGCATAACATTTTAAAATTGCTAATACAATGGAAATGTTAAGTATATCTTTATCTTCCAGGAGTATCGCATTTCTTAACCATGGTGTAACAGAAGAATATGGACTTGGAGTTTCAATTTCTTGTGACAGTACAGCTACCTAGAAAAGCCCAAGCTACTAAAAGTACCAGAACAGAACTTTCTTCTTACTGTGAGCCTGGACTCCAAGTACTAAGTATCAACAACTTTTTGACTGTGATTTATGTGATCAGAGACCTTCACATGTTTGAGTTTATAAGTATGCATGCTCCTATTGGTGAGGCTGAATTCCCAGGCACAAACACAATAGATACATCTCCTTGTCTTACTCAAAAAAGCCTATGCAGATAAAACGTAAGTGAGAAAACATTTAATATGTGGGTGACTTTAAACCAGCTCAAATTTTTAAATAAAATTAAATGTTTCAAACTTTGGCACTTTAATATTAGAAAACAGTTACTTGTATATTCCTTACACAGTGCTCAAATGGACTGCTAAAGAGATCTGAACTACTGGTGATATTTACGCACAAATGACGCAGCTACATCGGCAAATGAGGGAAAAATTGCCACAAATGTTGAAGCATTGTTTTCAGCAAGAGGAACCTATTGTCTTACTTAATTTTATGGACAACTACCCAGGAGGTAAATGCAGAACTACTCTGATTGAGAGTGAAAATCCACCATGGAACTATGTCCATTCAAAATTCATAGAACTTTGGTTTCCTCTGACAAATCCCATGGACCACTAGGATGCTTCAGAATACAACCTGAAAACTACAGTAACTACAGTCCTAGTGGGAAGAGGGGCATAATTTCTAAATATAGAGATGCTTGGGTTGAAGTTCATCCTTAACTACATTCTCATTTAGATTTATGAGCTCTGATTCTTTTTATCTGCATAGTGGGAAAGACAGTCCCACTTTGCAAGGTCAATGGAAGAATTTGAAATGATCTTTACGTGGTACAAAATAGTTTTGAGATATTTATTTCTATTTTCCTCTCTATATTGTTCCCTTCTCCGCTTTCATGCAGGCTCTTTCTTTTTGAAGTCTTTGCTTCCGTAATATTTACAGGGCCAAAAACAGAAGCTGTTTGAAGTCAATGATGCTTCCTCTCTTTTGCAAAAAATCTAAGCCCTCTGAAGATTAAATAAGTCTGGTATCCTGGAGGTAGGAAAGGGAACTGTTTTATGGACTAGAGAAATATGGGAAGAGAGATTCCTAGTGGCTCGGGGGGTCAGGAAGAAGGAGTAAATTAGAAGGACTCCAGAAGGATATAACAGTACACGTAGTTCAACTTGATCTAAGAACCTGGGCCTTTTCGAGGATTCTGATAGCTGTGGTTTCCCCAAACTGAAGGAGAGACGAGCTGTGGGAGAAAGACGTCATAACAGGATCAAGTATGGGCAAAAGACCTCTGAGCAGAAAGACCTCCCAGATCCTTTGGCTGAACATAAGAACCTGAAATCTAGGCCAAACTTGGAGTGGAAGGGAATTCCAGTTATAAATGTTATTGAGATTTTAGTCAGCTACACATGTTAGGCTCAGATCATATTTAAACTGAATAAGAGAAAATAACCAGCCCTGGTGGTCTAGTGGTTAAGATTCCATGCTCTCACTGCTGCAGCCCAAGTTCGTTTCCCGGTCAGCGTACCACACCACCCATTGGTTGTCATACTGTGGTGCTGTGTGATGCTGAAAGCTATGCCACTGGTGTGTCAAATACCAGCAGCGTCACCCATGGTGGACAGGTTTCAGTAGAACTTTCAGACTTAGACAAACTAAGAAGTAGGACCTGGCCACCCACTTCAAAAAAAAATGGCCATAAAAACCCTATGAATAGCAGCAGATCATTGTCTGATATAGCCCTGGAAGGTGAGAGGATGGAGCAAAAAGACCTGGCAGGGTTCTGTCTGCCGTACACAGGGTTGCTAGGAGTCAGAATTGACTTGAGGGCACTAACAACAAAGAGAAAACAGAGAAATGGGATATTTCCGGTTCTCTTGAGTTTATAAACTAAGATTTCTATACTACATATTTAAAACTCCTAGCCCAATGTCAGATTTATAGGCGGTATTAAAAAATGCCCATCAGTTTAATCCAGGCTACAAAATGCTGACCCTAGACAAAAGTTATGTAGTTACAATACCTAATGTATATCTAGAACAAAACTATATGTAATAAATACAGTAAAATTAATAAAGTGGCAATAGAAACATGCCTAATTATCTGCCATATTCTTTTTATCTTAGTGGACATTTAAATCAACTATAAAACCTATCCACTTGCATCCTTTACATCTTTTTTTATGTATAGACGTATGGTGGATATTCAGGGTTTTTTTGTTTGTTTGTTTTTCTTTTTAATGAGAAAGATTGGCCCTAGGCTAACAGCTGTTAACCTCTTTTTGCTTGAGGAAGATTGTTGCAGAGCTAACATCTGTGCCAATCTTTCTCTATTTTGTATGTGGGATGATGCCACAGTGTGACTTGATGAGTGGTGTGTTACGTCTGCACCCAGGATCCGAACCTGCAAACCCCAGGCCACCGAAGCAGAGCTCGCAAACTTAACCACTATGCCACCAGGCCAGCCCCTTCAGTTGTTTTTTTGTTCATCTATTTAAAACATTTTTATTAATCATGCACAATGTGCCAAGCACTATTCTAGGCATTACAGCCACAGTATTGAAGAAGATAAATAATTCACTGCCTTCGTTGACACCACATTTCAATGGAAGAATGAATTAGTGAAAAATTTGTGTTCAGCTACTAGTAGCAGGGGCTTGACTAAATTCACAAGGACATTTTATTTCATATGAAAGCAATCAGGATTTAGGTAGACGAGAACTCAGCTGTATGGTTCCTTTATGCCACCTACGTCTTCATTGTAGCATAGGGCTTCTGTCCTCAAAGTCACCTCATAGTCCCTGATTGCTGTTGGAGCTCCAACTGTGATGTCCTTATTCCAGGGATGTAAAAAGGGTGGAAGGACAATAAGGACTCGCTTCTGTGAAGAGTCAGTTCTCTTTTTGAGCAGCTTTCCCAGGAATCCATTACCAGATTTTTGCTTACATCTCATTAGCTTACAGCTCATTAGACATCAACAATGAAATTATTTGCAGGAAGGGTATTCCAGTCAGAGAAATGGACAGATGCCAAGTTCCTCAGAGAGAAGAATGCTCAGACTCTTCAAGGGACATTAAGAAAGTCTTTGTACCTGAAACAAGAGTGTGTTATACACAAGATTGTGTGTGTATGTATTGTGTTTGGTAAGCATGGAGGTAGCTAGAAAAGGAATGAAAGAAAAAAAGCATAAGCATTTCACATTTTGTCTCTTTACCCTCAAAGGAATAGCAAGAGTTAAAAATTACTGAGTGATTATCATCCATCAGGCAGTGTATGCTTTTTAATGAATTATCTTATTTAATCTTTACATGTACTCTAAATTGGTAACTATTGTTACGAATATTTTACAGATGAGAAAACTAAAGCACATAAGTTAATTGTGTAAGCTTACATATCCAGTACATGGCCTAGGAGGGCTGTAAACCCAGGCAACCCCATCCTGAAGCTCAGTTTTAACCACTGTGCTATACTACCTCCCTGGTGTTCCACAGACTGTGTTTCACACTGAGCATAGCCTTTAATGTCATTCATCACTTAGTTCAGATCTGGCTTGGAGTAAGGACCTTGACCATACTTTATTTACATTTTTGTCTATATATTAGATTTGTGGGATGAGTTTCTTCCAAAGAGCCCAGGATACCATTCAGAGACAAAAATAAGGAGAGAGAACATTTTATATCTGCCTTTGGGTTATGAAACATTAGAAGTGCGAGGAAGGTCAATGGGGTCGAGGGAATCTGGAATGAGTGAGAACTATTGACCAAAGAATCGGTGCTGCGCCTTCCCCTCCAGGTCTCTAGTACAGCTTGTTGATAACAATCATGCGTATTTCACACGTTAACATTTTCAAGTATCTGTTCAGGTGAGACAGATTGGATTAGACTCTTAGTCTAATATTTGGTAACTTTATGTCCTTAGGCACATGTGATGGATTGAGTCCCACAAAGGAGGATATCAGAATGGGACTTATTTGGAAATAAGCTCTTTTCAGAGGTAGTCAAGTCAAAATGAGATCTTTAGTGTGGACCTTAGTCCAAAATGATGGGTGTCTTTATAAAAAGGTGAAATTTGGACACAGAGGCAGACACACAAAGAGAGAAAATGAGGTGGAGAAAATGGCGATGCTACAGGAATAATGCATCTACAAGCCAAGGAGTGACAAGAGTTGCTGATAAATGCCAGAAGCTAGAAGAAGCAAGGAACAATTCCCCTCCCCTGGAGCAATCAGAGAGAGTGTGGACCTGTGGATTCCTTGATTTTGGACTTCTAGCCTCTAGAATTCTGAGACACTGTTTTAAGCAACCTAGTTTGTGCTACTTTTTATGGAAGCTGTAGGAAAATTGTGTAGCAAGTTACTTGACTTCCACCTGTCTCTGTTTATTTACCTGAGGATTAGAGATTATGAATTTATTGCACAGCCTGGCAAGTAGTAATTGCTAAATAATTGTTAGCAATTAAAATTATTTTGAAGGTGAAGAGAAGGAATGGGGCATGCATATGCTCCTTCCCTTCTCTTCTAGCCACTGACTTCTTAAAAGGATTAGAGTACTGGTCCATGGAAAGCACTTAGCATAGCACAGCACGTCTTGACACAGGTTAGTTCTCTTTAATCATCTCAGTTTCTCTTATACTTCATTGCCTTTGCCTTTAATACACTGTTCCTCCTGTAGTTAGAGGTGACATTCTGAAGAGAAGGAAAACAGTAGCTTTGATGTTTACTCTTAGCTATTCGTAAGAAAAATAAAGGAGAGTATATAAATATCCTGGATTGAGAGTCTGGAGATCTGGGTTCTGGTCTTTGGTCTGCCCTCTCAGCTCCATGACCTCAGGAGAGCCCCTTAACTCCTCTCAGCTTCCCTCTCTGTAAATTGAGAAGCTTTTACTGTCCAATCTCCAAGGTTTCTTTCATCTCGAAAGCTGACTCTAACATCCCTAATTTAAAACTATGTGATACTCTGGTTTAGTGGCTAAAATGATAAGCCTTAATATAAGGTAGATCTTCATAAACTGTGAGAACGGTAACATTTTCTCAATATTTTGTGTTCACACCTCCACATGACCACCTTAAAGACTCAGTCGCTGGTCTGGTATCTGGCATTTATACTTGACCCTCGAAAGCCTACCAGTTCCTGCCATCTTTCATCCACCCCTCTTCGAAACATCTGGGAAAGACAAAATTGTTTAGAGCAACAATAAACACTGGAACTCGAGTGGATCACTCTCCCGTTCTGTAAAAGAAGAGCAGACATCTTCAGAACTGGGTCCAGAATTCTCATCTTCTGACTTCTAGCCCTGGGCTTTTTAACTTCTTGTGCTGTTTCTCTTAGGCAGGATTTTCTAATGAGAAATTTATCTCATCCAATTAGACATTTACTGCCTTCTGAGGTTTCCAAGATTGAGCTAGCTAGAGATGGAGCTCAGTTACTGATTCCATCTGCTCTAATGTGTGTGGTTGGGAAAGGCTATTTACTCACCACAGTCCTCGTTCTCTCCTAAGTTAATTTTAGGCCTTTAGGTGAGATGCTCCAAAGTTATTATGTTTCCCAGAGGAGTAAAGAGAAGGATGGCAATTTAAAAGGAATTATGGAAGCATATTAGCATTATGTAATTTGTTCATGACACTCCTTAGATTAAATTTATCTTAATAACCACAGTATAAACTTGAAGGTTTTTATTTAGCATAGTGTATATGCAATCAATGATTTGAATCCTAACTTTTCAGCTTAGTTTTTCTATTGTTTCCTGTATGCATCCTTAATTCTGGCTATATTGAACTGCTTACATTTCCAGAATGTGCCATTCTATTGCATGTCCCCATGTCTTGAGCATATCATCCCTTCTGCCTGGTATTTCATTTCTTGCTTTGTCTGCCTAATAAATTTCTATTCATTCTTAAAGCCCCAACCTCAAAACTTATTATGTCAAGCCTTTTCTGTTTAACTTAAATAGAGGTCATCTCAGTTTTTTGCAGCCATAGGGTACCCAACACTTAATTCTATTATAACATTTACCATACTATATTCAAATAATTTTTTATATGTGTTTCTACCATTCTTTTTTTCTTTTTTTTTTTCGAGGAAGATTAGCCCTGAGCTAACTACCGCCAGTCCTCCTCTTTTAGCTGAGGAAGCCTGGCCCTGAGCTAACATCCGTGCCCATCTTCCTCTACTTTATATGTGGGATGCCTACCACAGCATGATGTGCCAAGTGGTGCCATGTCTGCACCTAGGATCTGAACCGGCGAACCCCAGGCCACCGAGAAGAACGTGCGCACTTAGCTGCTGTGCCACTGAGCCAGCCCCTGTTTCTACCATTCTTAATTATAGGCTTATTGAAGGCGGAGTTCATGTCTTATTTAGCCTTATGATTCCCAAGTGCTTAGCCCAATACATAGAAGAGGGTAAGTTTTCTTCAAATATATGTTGAATGGGTGATGGATGGATGAAGTACAAACAGAGCCAGATATACCAAAGGAAGTCACAGTAAGGAGAAAACACAATGATGTCTCTTGTCTTCACGTCTAGGGAACACTATTCCTACCTCCCCTCTTCACTGAGTCTAGTTCTAGCAACACTTTACAGATCACAGACTGTTCTTAGAACTTCTTTTGGGAGGCTCAGTTTCTATTCACTGATGCAAGCTAAATCTGAAAAGAATTAACGTATAGACATCGATACTATTGACTGACAGTGTACTTAGATTACGATGTTAGAAATGAATTGTCTGTATTACATATAATGGTTTAATAACGTTACAAGTTAACTGGATAATAGTTCTGAGGTTAGATTACTTGAATTCATTGGCAAGCTAAATTGAGCCATGTTCAGAATGGAGCTGGTTTTGGAAGGCATTTGTTGCCAAAGATTCCTCTACAGCCAATGGTTTCTGACACTTGATGATTATAGCAAATTTCTTTCTGTGGTAAAATGATGAAATCTGTGCCAAAACATTTTTAGGGGGAAAGCACTGGAGAGAGAGCATGAGAGAGGGTAGGTTTCATGGGCAGTTGGTGTCTATTATGCATGATTTCCTGTTAGGAACGCAGAGGAAGCAATGGGAGGGGAACCATTTGCAAACTGAGATGAGCATTCCAAAATGTGAATTTACTCCCAGCAACTGTACTATGCCAAGGCCCAAGCCAAGTTCAAGTAAATCTTATCTCATCAGCAATGAATTGGGGATCTTGGATTGTTAAGGCTCCTGGGATTTTATCACCACAAAATCACAATTTAAAACCAACTGAATTGATCCCCATATATGTTGGCTATGTCGAACTGAATGTATTCATTCACTCAGATGGCAAGAAGAATGTTTTGAGCATTCTACCTGTGTTTGGCATTGGAAATGCATAGATAAAGAAAGAAAGATACCCTCAAGTTTCTTACAGTTTACTTGGGAAAATAGTCATGTTCACAAAAACACAGTATAAGATGGAGCATGTTATTAATAGATAAAAGTGAAAGATTATTGGCGAATAGATGACGGATGTGATTATTCCTCTCTTGATGCTTAAGGAAGCGTCTGAGGAGGCTATATATATGATGAGTTCTGAAAGATTAGTAAGAAAATGCAAGGAGGACATTACCAGGCAGAGGAAAGAGTGTATATAAAAGTGTGCAGGTTGGAAAGTGTGTGTGCCTTACCTTCCTCTGAGGATCACCACCATTTACGTTCGTGGTGGTTATGATTTAGTGCATCAAGTTGGACATGGCTTAAAATTCTTATGTTACCAGGGCATTCAGAACTCTAATTCCTCAGAGATGGCATAGCTACCAGAGTATAGAACCTTGACTCTTGAAACAGAATATGTAGATGCTTAGCATTCAGATTAGAGCAGTAACATTAGGCGCTCATTCCTGGGACAAACTGAGGAAACAAGAAACCTGTTATTCATAAGCAGAATGACATCTACTTACATCTATATCTACATCTACATCTCCAATACAGTCATCACAAAACTGGGCAAATACTGAGAGTAAAAGGGAGAGTTATTAACTGCATCAGGACCATAGGTGTAACTGGGACAATCTCAGACGAACTAGGTGCCTGGTCACTCTAGTAATGAAGCAGAAGAAAGAAGCAAGAATTTCTGGACCAATCAGAGCAACTTGAACATTAAGAAGAGGGTGAAGACCCTCTCAACATGGGGATAATTCATCCACAACAGTTAACATTTAGCATCATTTCCTCATTGAGTTGGAGCTAGACACTGAAATTAGAATTACAATGTTTGTCCTTTGCAGTTCTTTGCAAAGAAACATGTAGAAAAAAAAATCTCATTTTGCTTCACCTAATGAGTATGATCTTAGTCACTATTGGTAAATTATTATACCATTTTAATTAGGTGCTAAAGTAAAGGATTCAGTTGTTGGCAGAGCATTTCAGCATACTGTGTAGAAGCCTATCTTAGTGATGACGAATACTATGGATGCAGTCTGCACTAACACTGATTTCTCCCTCCTTGAGCCTCTTAGGGCTATAGAAACATATAAGAGGCATGCATACATGAGAAGCACATGAAACCTAGTGGCTTTTAAAAATCTGCAACAAGGGGCCAGCCCAGTGGCGTAGTGGTTAAGTTCATGTGCTCTGCTTTGGCAACCCAGGGTTCGCTGGTTTGGATCCCGGGCACAGACCTACACACTACTTATCAAGCCATGCTGTGGCAGGTGTCTCATAAAGTAGAGGAAGGTGAGCATGGATGTTAACTCCTTTGCAAAAAGAGGAGGATTGGCAGGGCTAATCTTCCTCAAAAAAAAAAAATCTGTAGCAAATCTTATTCCATCAAGTGTGACTACCAAAAATGCATTAGTGAGAGCAGCAATCTTAAGCTTTCCTGAACTTTCCCATTACTTGGGGACTATACTTATTCCCAGTTGACTAACAGTAACAAAGTTTCGCCAGTATATGGAGCAACAGGAACTCTTACACATTGCTGATAGCAGTATATATTTTACAACCTATTTCTAAAACTGTTTGACATGACTTTCTAAAGCTGAATATGATCATACGCTGCCACCCAGCAAATATATGTCTATGTAAAGGCGTATGTAGATTTATATATGGATGTGGATATGGAGATAGATAATCATGCTTATCCAACAGTGATATAACTTTACTAGAAAACATGATCAAGAATGTTTATGTCAGCCTCTTTTGTAAGAGGAACAAACTGGAAACAACCTGAGTAAACTGTGGTATAGACATTCAATAGAATACTATACAGTGATGATAATGAACAAAATCTTACTACATGCAACAAGAGGGAAGAATCTCTCAAGCATAATGTGGAGTGATTAAGTCATGCACAAAGAAGTACATACTGTATGATTCCAGTTTCCTAAAGTTTTAAAATAGGCAGACAAACTTGATATGATAAAAGTCATATGGTTTCTGGGATTCTATTTCTTGATCTAGATGGTGCTCTTGTTTCCGTCTGCATTGCAAACAGTCATTAAGCTGTATCTTTAGAATTTTCACACTTTTCTATATGTATGCTGTATTTCAAGAAAAATTTACTTAAACTTTTAAAAGGAAAAACAAGTATCAAGTATTATATAGGTCCCTTTCTATAAAAATAATTTCTCTCTACATATCTAAATAGAATGATATTCATCAACTCCTCTCTGGTTATTTCCAGGTGCTGGAATTTTCAGTGATTTTTTTTGCTTGCTTTGTACCTTTTTCTATTTACTGTTGTTTTCAAAACAAACATGAATCACTTTTACTAAAATAGTTTATTTACAAAGAAAATCAGGAAGAAGAGTGATACTGTGTATATACCATAGATGAGGAAAAAAGTTCTGCTTTGAATACTATATTACTTATATTGTATTCCAAATTTCAAACTACATAAAGTGAGGAAATTAATTATTAGCATATTTTTTAATCATTGCTAGAATCACAGTGCTTTTTTTTTTTTTAACATTATCTGGTAAATAGGAGGCAGCCAAATAATACTTATTGAATGAGAGAATCAGGGTCTCCATCCTATGATTTTAAAGTCACTGGCAATGGCTTCTGGTGTCACTCTTATTTGATAACAAGAAAACAAATCTATAAAAATTCCTTATTTGTTCCAAAGCTTAACTTACCTCTTCAGGAAGTTGCCTCTGTCTTTTTTTCTTTTTCTTGACAAAACATTTTTGAAGCCCAGGTTAATACTGACTTGATGGAAGGACTGGAGAATGGGGATTCGAGAAGCCACTAAGCGGCGGGTTAGCATTGCAAGTCCCTTAACGTCTCCGGATCTGAATTCTATCATCTGTAAAGTAGAGAATGGAACCAGAATGCCATTTATTAAGATAATTTGCTATGTGATTTTACATCTTCATGACATTGATCATAAAGGGTTTACAGTTCATGAAGATTTCTTTTTTCCTTTAGTTTGACAGTGGAGCCTTTTTGCTTCCTATGTCAAAGGTGAAAAATTACCTTATGTATCAGCTCTCAGGTATGATGGTAGATTATTTTCAGAGACAAAGGAAAGACATATATCTTTGAAAATGTCATATTTACTCAATCTTTGTTCTAAAGGAAGTATTTCTGGTCAGATTTT
Organism: Equus asinus; assembly: GCF_041296235.1. Taxonomy (NCBI): domain Eukaryota; kingdom Metazoa; phylum Chordata; class Mammalia; order Perissodactyla; family Equidae; genus Equus; species Equus asinus. Next base: position 146,549,840 of record NC_091792.1, read on the forward strand.
CATAAGAATAAACATGACCAAACTTTGCATTTATTAAACAAAAAGAGCTGATATGTAGGGTCTGGCCCCGTGGCTGAGTGGTTAAGTTTGCGCGCTTCGCTGCAGTGTTTCGTTGGTTCATATCCTGGGCGCGGACATGGCACTGCTCATCAAGCCACGCTGAGGCAGCATCTCACATGCCAAAACTAGAAGGACCCACAACGATGGATATACAACTATGTACTGGGGGGCTTTGGGGAGAAAAAGGAATAAAATAAAATCTTTGAAAAAAAAAAGAGCTGATATGCAGAGTAAAAAGTATGTCTAGTTGTATCTATAAAAAATCATAAAGACATATGAAAAGATAGTATTTGAGAAACATGATGTCTTCTATGAAAAGTTTATCTACTTTCTTCCACAGTATAATTATTTTTAGCTTCTCCTTGGGGAGGAATGTTCCTCTCTTGCCTCTCCTTTCTCTTGATCCCATGATCTCTCATCAAGTCAAACACCTCCTACCTATGATGAAATGCCCGAAGCCCACAAATCATAAATAGTTAACATAGTTAGAGAGTGCTCTAAAATGGGTATGTCAATATATATTTTTTACTTTTGAGTCAGTAAGCTATTACTATTTCAAATTCTCGTGTGCATCTCACCCCTGAGAACAAAGAAAACAATATTTCAGTTAATATAATATGAAAAGTAAATATTAGGTGTAGAGATGACATTTGCTCATAACTCAATATGGAAGGAATGCTGGACCATAAGAGTCAGGGGACTTGGGTTCTGATTTAGTCCAACCCCTAGCTGTCTGTATGACACTTGACAAGCCTTATTGTAGCAGGCTCAACAAAGAATGGGACAACCAGTGTAGACAATTTTTCCAAGGAGTTTTTGTATAAGGGACATGTACAATGGTTCTATGGCTGGAAAAGTACAAGGGATTAAGTAGGTCTATAGTTTTAAAGTGAGAAATTTTAAAGAAATTTACCACATTGATGGACATGAGCCACTAACAGGCAGTTTGAAGCAGAATGGTGGGATTGGGGGAGAGAAATGTTGAGGCAGTCATGAAAAGGGATAATTACAAGAACAAAGTTCTTGAGCGGGTGAGAGAATTGTCCAAATGGAAACAGATTTGAAATTATTTCTTTTAAAATATTACCTTAAAGATGATGGTTTGTAATACCCTGATAGGCAAAGAACACAATGAAACTAAGACTGACTTAAAGCAAAGGGAACATGAAGGGTATGGTGAAAAAGGGAAATTGTAAATACTTGCTATGGCCTTATAAACAATTTTAGAAATGTGATCTTTAACCTGCAGTTGTATGTTTTTTAAAATCGATTTACCTCGTCACTTTTTCTTTTCCAGCTCTATTATGTTTTGACTAATTGGTGGTCATTAAAAGTAACCAATGGCGAACATGTGCTAGAATGGAAAGGTGGGGGTTTTCTTAAAGATCCTTTCTTCCCAGACAGGAAAGAGATATGACCTGGGTTTGGCTAGCAACTTTTAAATTGTCACCTTGATTTACAATTTACAAATGAACATAATATTGGATCGATTAACTTTAGATCACACAGTTCATTGGGATATGAGCTCTTGATCAGAGGCAATGTTTTGTGAGAAACAATGACAGAAAGCATCTAGTTTTTAATAAATTGAAGCATTGATAGAAGCCTGATGGTCAATGAGGGTATAGAAAACCCAGAATTGTTGATCTATGTATAATTAATAATATGTAATTATATATATGCATATCCCTATCATATATAATATATATATGTTATATATAATCTAGAAGAAAAATATATAATTGTCTTAGTGAGAACAAGACGTTGTCTGCTTTGTATGAGAGAAGACCAGTAGAGATAGTTACTTGTGAGCATATTGATTCACTCATAGGATGGTGTCATATCTGAAATTTTGAATTTGTAACTGTCCTGTCATTTGGGACATCTGTGATGATAGTACCCGCTGTGCCCTCGATAACGGGGATTCTCTACCTTCAAATTTATTCTGCTAGGAAAGCTAAGGTCATATGAGCACATGGAGAAGGAAAGATGCTAATTTTCCTAATAAGGGGTCACCCTTTTCCTGATTATTGGAAGATTTCTGGTGAGCATTTCTGCTTTGGACCCAAGCAATTCTCTGGTTTTGTTCAAGCATTGATCCTGGTACCTAAACTTGCTCAGAAGTTGATTTATGTCCTGAGATATAGCCAATTTTTCTTCTTATCAATGCTGGCATTGAAGTGTTGTGTTTAGAGGCGGCCCACAGAGAGAGGACTTTCTTTTTCCACTGCCCAACCAGGGCTCACGGTTTCAGAGTCTTGGTGCTGGCTACTTTCTCAACAGGCCACAGGAACCAAACCCCAGATCCCATTGTGAGAGTTTAAGAACACTGTGGGTGAGGAGGTTAGGGTGGTTTTAAACATACTGGCCTTCAGAACCACATACTCATGCATCCAAGCTTATCCTATAGAAGTCTGTACTGGCCCAGTTTTCACTTGTCCAACTTTGTAGAGGTGGGGGTTTATAAAGTTCTTTGGATATAATTATCATTTGAGATTATACTTAATGTAAAAAAGTTATTACATTCTCTTTTTTTTTCCCATCATTTCTCTTGTTGTCAGAGATCTCCCTAAAACATCATTTCTTAGAGTTTTCTCAAATGGTGTTCCCACACAGAAGAGAAGAGTTCTGGGCTGAAAACAATGAGAAGATGTCAGGGAAATGAAGACAAACAAGATTCTCTACTGAGGGACTTTTCAGAGCCTTTACATGCTGATGTGCATGGTAAACCTCCTAGACACAGACGTGATATGCCATAGTTCTCAAAATTACGTTTGAATTGGGAAATACCACCCTTAGGAATAATGGATCAGGTCTTGTTTTCAAGTTTTGAAGTTTCTGTTACTCTCCTAGCTGTGGAAACTAGCCACTTGAAAGTTGTTTATGGAGTATGCCACTTTTCTGTAAGCTTTTTCTGATGTGTTCTCGTCTGAACTCTCCTTCCCCATCATTGTGGATCAGAATGTCTTTTGTCCTCTCATCAAATTATGTGTTTTTATCCTTATCTCTCATTTATCACTTGCATTCAACTTTGTATGTAGTCGCTTACATATCTGTCACCCCTTCTAAGTTACAAATTTCTTTAATATATATGGACTAGGCATTGTTTATCTTTGATCCTTAGTATAGTTTCCAAACTGGTCGGCTGTGGGTCAAATCCAGCCCATAGACAGGTTTTGTTGACCTGAAGAGCATTATCAAAAGAATAAATCCTTTTTGAATTAGTTGACAATGTTAAAATTTCAAGATTTTTATCTTTGCTTGAAAAACCAGAAGACCTGGCAGTAACGGGCTGTCATTCCAGCGTGACAAACATTGGCAGACACAGAATAGTGAATGCCTTCCTTAAATAGGGCATGCACTGTCTTGTATATCAGGTTTCCATCTGGTCTGCTTCTGAAGTTTGTTTCCTGTTCTCCCTTGGATGTATTTGAGTAGACAACCCTTTCTTGTTCTTGGGCCGAGCTAAACAAAAGAAATATAGTAGTCTCTTGATAAATAAGTGTTGACTTGTTTAAAATTGAAGCATGTCTTAGTTTAGGTTCTCCCAGAAGCAGACCCACAGACAAGGATTCAAGTTCAAATGATTACTTTGAGACGTGAAGGAAATACCCGTAAGTAAGTGAGAAAGTGATTCAAAGAAATGAAAAAGGGCGCTTTTGCCCAGTCACCACTGTAGATAACTAGAGATTGATCTTTCAGGGAACTTCTGGACCAGTGTAAAATATACACCTTAGAATTATCCTATCTGAGCGGTGAGAGAACTGGAAGATTTATATGCCAACTCCTGTCAGTCAGACCCTGGTGGTATAATTTTTCAGCGTACTTGTTCTTAAAGTTGGCAAAGCAGCGCTCTGAAATTTTGGGAAAAGACCTCAAAATAGAGGTGCTGAGTTAGCTTTTGGAAATCAGACAGAAGAAGCTGGAATGGCAAAATTCTAGGAATATCAACAGGGTGCTGGCAGAGTTCCCTACAAAGTGAACTGAACTGGTCAGAAGGAGAAAGGAAGGAGAAGCTGAGCATCTCTCTTAACTGCAGTTAAAACAGATTTAAACTCATGATCACTTGCCTCTGTTATTCATGATTCCCATCTTCCCACATTCCCAACCGTAGAGTGCTGAGAAAACTTCTTCTTCTGTTGCTTATAGGAAGCCCCCTATAACCGTTCCTTTTGTGTCTTTATTCTGCTTTCAGACTTCTGAAAGTTCATTTTAACTTGATGCCAAAAGGATGACAGTGCCCATAGCAGACCAGCCCATAGGGTGACAGGGACCATGAGGACCATTAGATATGACCCTGTCCAGTGTTCACTTGGGAATTCATGAAAACCCTTTACCTTATTGATGTAAATGCATTTGAAATTTCATTTGATATTTGCAATTAAAACTTATTTACTCTTGGAAATTGTTCGAAGTTGAAATGAAAAGCCACTCAAGATCACCAAAGTGTATTCTATTGGTATAGTGGTGTTTGCGTCTCACTCTGTTGATTGAAATGTGTGCCTTTCATAAACAATAATAGAAACTTCAAAATAGATGCTTCTGCTTTTGGAGAAGGGAGAGAAATAATCAAATTGATCTCCCCAAGAAATCCAGACAAAGTGGAAAGGTTCATTTTCTTTCCCTTTCAGGTGGGAATATAGTGAACTTCTGTCAACTTTCCTGACTCTTTGTGGTGTCTTTGTTTCTGTGCAGCTATCTGAAGTCACTGTGGTTGTGAGCCTTCTAAGCTTCCAGAAGCAAGATTTAAATTCAGTTTTTTGTTAAAAAAAAGAAAATGAAAATGTTTGCTTCTCTGTCTAAAGAGTATTGATTTCCCGTAGGAACTAACAGAATATCTCTAGCCAAGCCTGATTTGGAATTCATGCAGTATTGACACTCAGAGACAAACTGTAACTTTTTTTCTTGAATTATTGTTTATTTATTTGCTACACTTTACTGGAATTCTTTGAAACTGACTTGTAATTGCTATTAGAAGGTGAGCCTTGATGATCAAGATTTTTTCTTTTCGTTTATCTTTGGATGAATTGCCTTCTAGTTTAGAGAAATCAGGGTAATTCAATTACATGCTTAATTTTCTGGGAGGAAAATACTATTTTATATCTTAAAATATGTATTTCTTTATTTTTTAGTTTTAAAATGTGCTTTACTAGTTTTTTATGTTCTAGTTTTATTCAAGGGTTGTGGATTTAATGTAGAAGAGAGGTAAGCTTCAGTAAGGGGAGAGAGATTGCTTTAACAAGTAACATAAAAATTACAAGCATTTTTAAAGTTTAATCATTATATGAACAGACTATTAAAACTTAGTATGTAATCTGGTAAATAGCATTTATCTTTTACTGACATAAAAATACTTAAAATGTGAAACAAATTTGGCCATTTTCATATACATCCAGTATACATTTTCTCAAATATCTAAGAAATACTGGTTTTGACATACTTCTGCTTGGAAATGAGGACATTATCAGAAGAGTGAGTGCTTTTTTAAGGTGCATAGTTTGTGTGTACACCATCCTACTGGATGGGCCCTAAGTAGTACCAAAGCCTGGAGTTGCTTATTAATACTTAGAACATAAGCACTTCGAATTGACTTGAAAGTGATGAAAGAAACAGATGTTTTGCTTGAAGTTTATATTTTTCATACGTACCTGTCAGGTTGTTCCAAAAAGGCAGCTTTCAGAAATTGAAGAAGAAAAACCAAACCCTGCACCCACGTCTCCTTCCAAAACAGAGCAAACAAACAAGCCAATAAAAGTTAACTGTTCAATGTAGTTTGGCTACCTTGATAAAGATAGAAATTGCTGGAACTGATGGATTACAGCAGGTTCAAAACTGAGTATAACTTTTTTTTTCAGTATGCTGAATCTCCAGTTCCATTACTGTTTCATAAAATTTTAGGGCTCTGATGTAAACATAATATGTATCTGAATACCTATTCTTTCTTAATTGCATAGGCTTAGAGTGATAATGAATATAGGAATAATATAGTCTTGTGGTTCTTAATCATTTTAGGATCATGGAACTTTTGAAATTGTTACTTAAAAAAGTCTATGGGTCTTTTCCCTAGAAAAATGCAGAACGAAACCCCTTCAAAATTCAAAGCATTCATGGACTTCAATAATTTCATCTCTAGACTCTAGAGATCACAAGCCTTCTGTTGAGAATGTCTTTTATAGTTCAACTTTATATAAATAAAATAATACCATCTATTTTTAAAAGACAACTCTTAAATGCTATTCTTGAGATTAGTTATTATTATTTAGATAAACATCATCTTTTTTATTCAGACCTATTGTGGAGCACAATGTGATGATTGTTGTTAAAGTGCTTGGTAAGTTTTAACTGTGATTCATTTATTTGTAAAATATTTATTAAGTGCTGGCTATGTGCCAAGTATTGTTCAATGGGCTGAAGGTGTCAAGATGAAGAAAACAGGCTGTAGAAGAAAGGACACATGCTCTGGAGCCAGAAATTCGTCTACAGCTTGGATTTATCTTATTAGTTAGTTCCTATAATTTTATATATATATTTATATAATATATATTTTATACATTTATATATTTTAATATATGAATCATATATTATATATGTTTTAATATGTTTACATATAAAGATTATATAATATATAAATGATATATAAAAATTCATATATTTTATTATATCTATTATAAATAATTATATAATCATGTATATCAGTTATTAAATAATAGATAAAAACATGGGAAGAAAAGTATGGAGAAGGATCTACCATTGTACTTAATATACATTTGGTGCTTGATTAACCTTTGTTTCTTCCCTTCTTTTCTCTTTTTGTATCCCTAAAGTAATCCAATTACTAATGAAACAGTCACACTTGGAGATGCAGAATTACAATGTGATAAGCGCTGGAAGATAGGAATGAGCACAAATAAGCACAGAGAAGGGAATGCCTAACTCCGCCTTGGGGAATTAATGAGCTCTTCCTCAAAGAGAAGCTATTTGAGTTAAGATGCAGCTCTAAGAAGTGAGATTTCTCAAGTTGAAGAGGAATAGAGAGAGACATTTGAGGCATGAGAAACGGTGTTCAGCTGTAGAAAATCGTGGTGTTCAGTGAAAGTCAAAATGTTTGTGCAGCTGGATAGGGAAGAATGAGGATTACAGTGGGATTTATGGGGGTGGGAGAGATGATGCTAGTGACGATTGGGCCAGATATGTGGGGTCATGTATGTCACATTAGGGGGGTTTTCATTTTGTCCTTTAGGGATATGAGGGCCATTAACTTTCTTTCAATAAGAGTAAAATATGCATTTGGGCTACATGAACTTGGGAATGTTACCTGAGCTTCAGTTTTTAATTTGTAAAATGGAAATATTAACAGTACACAGTATATAAGGTTATTTTATGTGTTTAAATATGATAAAGCAAATGAGCCGTCTTGGTGCAATGCCTGGCATATGGTTAGCATTCAACAGATATCAACCATTGTAGTGAAAAAATATTTAATGCAGTTAAGCATTGTCCCATTCTATTTGGCGCTTCCTCTATGAGCTTCTTGCCCTAATCAGCCAGGGTCATAATATTGCTTCAGGAAAAATTTAAATTGTTGTGGCAGAGATGCATTTAAAATAGGCTCTTAAAGTCCATTAAGACAGTAGCTTAGAAAATATAACTTTTTATTTACAAGAACAAGATTTTGCTAGGAGAAGAAAGACTCTTGAGAATCAGCCAAAGAAGGCTCTGAGTAATGCAGGATGTAAAGTATATTTCTTAACAAAATATTGGAATGATGATAAAGGAAGACTATGTTGCTTACATCCTGGAGGCTAGATGAATTTCATGTGGGCTATGGGAAAGCTAGAGAAGAATTGGGTGGAGGTGTGGCTTTAAGAAGTTCTATTGGGCCTGGGGCAGGGTCTGCTGAGGGTGAATTCAGTAGCAGCAGGACTGCCTGGTACTTTCTGTTGCCATTGCCAGGGAGCCTCATGAAAGACAAGCTGATGTCTTTGAGCTTCTTTGCTCATGAAGTGAGCGCTCAATGTCTCCTGTGCTGAGGAGTCATCTAGTTGACCTTCTCACCACTCTCAGTGGAGGGTCTTCCATCAATAGCTGTATGACTTGTTGTCTGGGTATTTTCCTGCACAAGATTCTTCTCCCTGTGTCCTTCCTGAATCCTATCTGAACTGCACTGCACATACATTTTCCTTTCTAATTGTCCAAGTACATTCGTAAACCCCAGCAACTGATGGTAGAATGGTTGACATGACAGTCATTTTGGTGGTATGGAAAGAAAAGCCCTCAGCCTCCATAGTTGGCTGAAACTCATTCTCATTTTGTCATTAATATAATTTCAAGAATCTCTTTGACCTTAGTATATTGGAAGATAGAAACAAGCTAGCAGAGTTTGGAAAGATCCTGGGTAAGAGACTAAATCAAGGCAGATCTTTTAGTGGTAGAATGGCTAACAGGGACTTTGTTTTTCTTAGTTACAATTATCTCAGTGCCAAGCAGAGTGATAATATATTGAGGGTTATTGGAGTTTGGGGTCTAATGCCTTGTTTCCTCTCCACGTTTGGGGAGAGACAGATCATGTGTCACTAAACCTCTCTAAATTTAGGTTTCTTATCTGTAAATGGGATTAATAATACCTAATCTTCACCCAGTTGTAAAGATTCAATGAGGTAATATATGAGAAGACTTTAGACGTTATTGTTATTTATCGTAATTAACATAGCCTGTCCATCCAGAATTCTATTTGCACTCTTAGTTTTAACTTCCATTTAGCTGGTTGGTGGCTATCTTAATGGTGAGCAGGGGGCAAAAAACTAACATGTCTTTGATTAGATGCCTAATCAAAGCAGCCACCCTTTTGGACCTAATAGGAAGTTTGATTTTGAGTCTTGAAAAAGAATGGCAAGGCTGGACAGGTTAAGATGGTCTACTTTACTGAGCCTCTTGTTTTTGAATTTGTGCCTAGCATGGTTCAGATTTGTAATACTCTTCTTCAATCATCAATAATATTTTCATAAAAGTACAGTCATTTCTGGGGGTGCATATACATGCAATGGGGGAAATATTTCACTTGCGAATTCTCAAGTATGAAAAAGGAGTCATTAAGTTGATTATTTTAGTATACACAAATTTACCACATGTATTGATTCTGCAGTTAAAACAAAGTCTAATTTCCTTTGATATTTAACTGGTAGTGTAATATGATCCAATTTGAAATTAGCTTTTTAGAAAAAATTTGACTAAGACCATGTCCTTATTTTCATAATAGTGGAATGGATTTTATGAATGGTTATTCAATAGACATTTTATGACCCCCTTCCCAATACAGGATCCTCCCCATTTGCATATATTTTGTTGAGTTTTGAAACAATCAAAAACTTTAAAAAATTTAAATCATCGGCTTCTGGAAATGTGCTATGGGAAAAAAATGCTAGTATAAAATGTAGTATATATTTTGAAATTTTTAACTAATACTAAACATTTTTATTAGGGAAGTTATTGTTAATCATTTGAAATTATAGAAAGTCTACAATAAAATAATAATTTTATTCAGTTTATTCTTAAAAGATGATAGAATAATGGCTAAGATACCATGTAGCTTTTATTCATTTATTTTTCATATAGATGTTCATCTAGTAAATTATTTACCAGATCACATTACCTATGGATATTTCAAATTTTTCAACCAATCTCATCATTCTGAAATCATTTTAATGGATTTTAGTTTCAGTTGTTTCCACAAATATCAGTTATTGTTATTAATATGCTTCCTATGGATATTATGCCCCTTATAAATCAGTTTTTATAACAGAGGTAGAAGGAGGAAGTCCTAAGACCTCATTCTTTCCTGGATCCCTAATTTCTTACTTATCCCTTACGTTAGTTACCTCTTTGCAAATGTTGCTAATAGTACCCGAAAAATAAGAGATCTAGAATTTCTGCTTGCTCTAGTCTCTTTTGTGATGGTAGCTTATCTAGAGAACTCGAATGTTAGACCCACTGTTTATGTTATATTATTATCAGTAATTCTCAATGAGACTTTCATTGCTTTAATTTCTGTTCTGAATGTGAAGTCTGGGATGTGTGCCAAAAGTTCTTTCTTGGAAAATAATAATAAAAAATACATCCAGGTTTTGATTTTGCAAACATGTCCCTTGTTTAATAGTTCACTGCGTGAAATTTTAGTGAATTATATGTTTTGTTATCGTCAATTTTGTTTTAAATTCTAACTGCAGGGGCCTTGTTGAAAAAAGTTATTGAGGTGACTAGAGATAATCCAATAAGAGTTAAAATGAAGCATTTCCAAAAATTACTTTACCAAATTTATATTTTAAATCATATCTTTTTTTCAGTCCTTGTTGCTGATAAATTACCTCGTAGTGAATGACAAATTAAACGTAGGGATGAAACTTCCAGCCTATTTCTTATTTTATTTTTTCTTTCACAGATGTTAAGCTCCTGTAATTTAATATTTAACTCTTTTTATTTTAAAATAGAAGCTTCATTGTAAAGATTCATTCTAAAAGCACTGAAAATATTTAAGTTAGGAGTTGTCAACTTTATATAGTTGGTAAATGGTATAAATTGATTTCAAAAGAGATAACTTCATAGTTATATCTCACATTCCAGCACAGAAGTGTTTCCGAAAATCTCCTTCTCAGTTGGACTTTATGGCGTCAAAAGATAGTTTTCATTGACTTTTGAGCTGTTCTTTGGGGAAATGTGTTAAACCAAGGAGAGAAGAAAAATCACAGATCAGAATCGTAGAACCTTATAGAACCACATCTTTAATGCAGAATAAAAACATTTTTGTATACAACTTCAATGAGGCATATTTTATATATCATATGATTCGTCCACTGCAAGTATACTTTTCAATGACTTTGTTTTAAATTTACAAGTTGTGCAACCATCACAGTAAATCAGTTTTAGAACATTTCCATCACCCCAATAAGATCCCTTGTTTCCTCTGACTGTTAAATTCTGCCTCCTACACCTTCCACACCCTACTACCTCAGGGAACCATTAACCTATTATCTGTCCCTATAAATTCGCCTTTTCTGGCCATTTCACATAAAAGCGATAATACAATATATGGTCTTTTATGTCTGGTTTCTTTGACTCAGCATAATGTTTTTGATGTTTGTCCATGGTATAACGTGCATCAGTAGTCTGATTCTTTTTATTGCTAAACAGTGTTCCATCGCATGGATATACCACCTTGTCTATCAGTTGAGGGATATTTAGGCTATTTCTAACTTTTGTCTGCTATGAATAAGGCTGCTAAGAACATTTGCGTGCAAGTCTTCATGTGAATATAGCTTTTCATTTTTCTTGGTCTGATCCCTAAGAGTGAAATTCCTAGGTAATTTGGTAAATGAATGTTTAATATTTTAGGAAACTCAAACTGTTTTCCAATGTGGCTACACCATTTTATATCACCTTTAGCAATGTATGAGGGGGTCTCATTTCTCAGATTCACTTGTTATTGTATGCCTGTTTTATTATAGCCATTCTAGTGGATGTGAAATGGTATCTATGGTGGTTCTAATTTGCATTTCCTAGTGACTAATGCTGTTAGGCATTTTTCCTTATACTTGTTAGGTATTTGTATATCTTCTTTATTCAAATGTATATTCAAATCTTTTGCCGAGTTTTCTTGGGTTGTTTCTTGTCTTATTATTGAGGTATAAACATTCTCTGTATATTCAAAATATGAGTCTTTTATCAGATATATATTTTACAAAATATTGTCTTCTGGTATGTTGCTTATTTTTTCATTTCCTTAATGATGTCTTTTGAAGCATGGGTTATAAGTTTTAATAAGGTTAAATTAGTCATTTTTTTCTTTTACGGACTGTGCTTTTGGGATCATGTCTAAGAAATCTTTGCTTAACCCAAGATCTTGAAGATTTTTTCCTGTATTACATTTCTATAACTGCTATAACAAATTACCACACACTTAGTGTCTTAAAAAAACACAAATTTATTATACTGAAGGGTTTTTTTGTTTTCTTGTAGCTGAGTAAGATTTGCCCCAAGCTAACATCTGCTGCCAATCCTTCTCTTTTTTTGCTTGAGGAAGATAAGCCTTAAGCTAACATCGGTGCCAATCCTTCTCAATTGTTTTGTATGTGGGACACATCCAGAGCGTGGTTCATGAGTGGAGTAGGTTCACACCTTGGATCTGAATCCTCAAATCCGGGCCACTAAAGCAGAGGGCACAGGACTAACCACTTGGCCATGGGCAGGGCTGGGTCCTATACTGAAGTTTTGTACTTCAGAATTCTGAAGTAGTTTCACTGAGCTAAAATCAAGGTGTGGGCAGGCTGTGTTCCTTTCTGAAGGTTCTAGGGGAGAATGTATTACCTTGCCCTTTCCAGCTTCTAGAGGTCACCTACATTCCTTTGCTTGTAGCCCTCTTCCTCAATCTTCAAAACCAAAATAGCAAGTCAAGTTCTCACATCACATCACTCTGATCTAACTCTGACTCCTCCATCTTCCTCTTTCTTCTACTTTTAAAGACTCTTGTTGCTACATGGGGCCTTCCTGGATAGCTGAGGATAATATCTCTATTTTAAGGTCCGCTGATTAGCAACCTTGATTCCATCTGCAAACTTACTTCCTTTTGCCACATATCAGAGCATATTTATAGGTCCTGAAGATTAGGACATGGACATCCTGGAGGAGCCATTATTCTGCCTATCTCATAGACTGTACTTTTGGTGTCCTATCTAAGAAATTGTTGCCTAATCCAAGGTCTGGAAGATATGCTCCTATGTTATCTTCCAAAGGTTTTATTATTTTAGGTCCTATATTTAAGTCTATAATAAGTTTTGAGTCAGTTTTTATGTATAGTGTGAGGTAAGTGTCTAAGTTCATATTATTGGGGATGTACAATTGTCCCATCACCATCTCTTAACAAAGGTCCCCTTTTCCCTAATTAATTGTGTTGGTGTCTTTGTCAAAAATTAGTTAGCTATGAATGTAAGGCTTTATTTCTAGACTCTCAATTCTGTTTCATTGATGTGCATTCTTATCCTTATGTCAGTACCACACTGTCTTTATAACTATAGCTTTACAGTAAGTTTGAAATTGGAAAGTTAAAATCTTCTAGTTTTGCTCTATTTTTAAAAAATTCCTTTGGCTATTTTAAAATCCCATATAAATTTTTGGATAACTTTTTAATTTATGTAAAAAAAAAAAAAACCCTGCTGGAATTTTGATAGGGTTTGTGTTGAATCTATAGATCAGTTGAGAATAATTGCCATCTTAATAATACTGAATCTTCAAATCTGTGAACATGGAATGCTTCTCTAATTATTTAGATATTTTTAAATTTCCCTCAGCAATATTTTGTCATTTCTATTATAAAATTCTTTTACTTCTTTTGTTAAAGTTACCCAAGTATTTTATTCTTTTTCTTGCTGTTATGAAAGGAATTGTAAAATAGATATGCTTTTGGTAAAATATTAATACTCAAAAATTTCAAAATATGAAGCTGTATTTAACTAAATGAAGAAGACTATGCATAACTAATGGCCTGCAATTTTCTGTAGAGAAGTCTTTTAAGTAGGTTGGGTAATTACCTAAATATTAGGAAAATAAAATAATTAATTAAAATTTCTATAACTCAGCACTTAAGGAATATTTTCTGCAGGAAGAATTGGCGAAACTTGAGAAAAGAGTTTTCTATTTAAGAAAAAAATGGGGAGATAAAGCCTACTACATTTCCTCTTGGAGATTCACTACGCATATTAGCATATTTGAGACTCAGAAACCCATTTTGGTTTATTTAACCATGCTTTTGTCTAACATTTACTAACATTTTAAGAACTCTACTGTACTCTAGAACATAATTTGGGAAATTCTGGGTTAGCAGCGTGTAGTTTACATAGCTTTCTCACCGGCATGGTACCTCGTAATCACTTCTGAGAGTAGACACGGCTATTGTTATAACACAAAGAGCAACTAACTCAAGCCAAATATCTGGTGAGTGTTGGGGCCAGGGTTTACATGCAGGACTTCTGTTTCCAAATACCATGTGCTCTGAGGGAAGGCTGGTTCTCAATCAGTGAACTAATAGAAAAGAAATCACTACTTGAAATATATATAGCCTGAATAAGTGGAACATTTTTGAGGATGAGTCATCAGGTACTTTTTGATTAGTTTGTTTATTTACATTAAATCAGTTCTCAGTTAGATCCAACTCACTAAAACAGAACATGCTACCATTTGAAACTAGTGAATTGGTAAACATTAAAATAAGCATTCATCTGCAAATATTGATACAATTCCAATAAATTTAGTTAGAGCGTGATGGAATCAGGAATAATCAAGGAGATGTTTACATTTTAAAAATAGTTACCACTTGACTACATTAATACTATGAAAATTCATTCAGCACCTGCTGTGTGCCAGGCACTGTTCTAGGAGGTTGGATATTGAACAAAACAGAATCCCTTGCCCCTGTGGAGCATAAATTTGCCCAATAAGCAGATCATAAACTAAAGAATAAACATAATAAAAAACTCAATTGCATAGGCTGTGAGGAGGCGGTAAGTGCTGGGGGAAAAAAGAAGTAGAGCAGTGTGCTGGGGGTGAGGAATGCCAAGGGGGTAAAAGGCAAAGCAGGGGAGGGCTGGTAGGGAAAGCGTAGGTGTGCGGTGAACAGAGGTCAGAATGACAGACATGTCTACCTTACATGTATATTTTTACCCATATCTGATTCTTTGTGGCTACTTTTTCCTAAGATGAAAGGTGAACAGGTTGAAGTGATTAGTAACTTAGAAGTTGCAATGATAGTGTCCACAGGTATTTGAAATAAATACAAATATTTCCCCGTTTCCTCAGGCATGTCTGCTCAGAGACTTTTTCTTTTTTTTCTTAATACAGATTTTGAAGGCACTGGCGTTGTGTATATTTTTTGTACTTTCTCCTTTTATTTAACCAATGGAATTTGACAAGATATTTGGGTTTATGAATGTGACATGTTATTTCACGAGGCGATACTATGAAACTGGGTATTATTTTTCATTTATTTTAAATATCAGAATGATCCTCAAGAGAAAAAAAAATCTAAGGCAATAACATAATAGCTATTGAGAGCACTAAGTTAAGAAGATAGAGCTCGTGAACCCCATGTCTTACTTTATGGCCTCTGAGTTAAATGCCATGGTCAGGGCAAATAAAGTGTACAATGAGAAATGAGAGAAGCAACTGCTTTTCTAGTGTTCAAACTATTATTTCTGATTTTCCCCTACTAGAACATGCATTTTATTCTACAACACATAAAATTCAAGTTACGTAGAGTATTGGAATATAGTAGCTTGTCTTTAATCTAAGGACTAAAGTAATGGTGTAGATTAGTTGGCTGTCCCGAGGCCAGTCTCACTACATTGATTCTTAGGACTTTACATATCAACATTTTCCCTTACAAGCTGCTGATGCTCATGGATCAATATAATCAAATGAAAGAGCAATGTAACAAAATAAAAATTGAATTGCATCTCAAAATAATGTTCACCTCATCTAGGATTTACTCATCTATCCATTCATCATTTCATTGAAAATTTATCTTTTGAGAACTTAGCTTATGCTAGGCACAGTGGAAAGTGCAGGGATTAAAAATGACCAAGACATGGTCCTAATGAAATAGATGTGTATGTTATGGACTAAATGTTTGTGTCCCCTCAACATTCTTATGTAGAAGACCTAACTCCCAGCGTAACTGTTTGAAGTTAGGGCCTGTGAGGAGGTGATAAAGGGTAAATGAAGGCATACGTGTGGGGCCCGAATCTGCAGGGCTAGTGCCCTTAAAAGAAGAGGAAAAACCAGCAGAGCTCTCTCTCTCTCTGCCACGTGAGGACACAGGGGAAAGGTGGCCATGTGCAAGCTAAGGAGAGACGTCTCACCAGAAACCAACACTGATGGCACTTAATCTAGGACTTCTAACCTCCAGAACTGGGAAAAAATAAATTTCTGTTGTTTCAGCCACCCAGTCTATGGCATTATGTTATGGCAGCCCTAAATGACTAATACGATGTGCCACCTAAATATCACTATCTGCTGTGTGAGCACTGTGAGCACCGTGTGTAGGGGCTCGGGAGAGGAAATGATTGATCAAATGCTTCACAGAGGAGAAGACGTCTGAACTAGTTCTTCAGTGATGTGTAGGGATGTGCTAGGCAGTGATGTACCTGTGCAATTGTGAGAAGTTCTTGATATTTGCTGAATGCTTGCTTTTTGCCACAAAGTTCTTCCTTCTAAGCCTTTCACTCAGCACATTCCTGTGTTCAAGGAATAGTCTTAATGAATGTTACCAATTGATTTCCATGGATGTTGCTGCTCCCCACCCTGACATTCTAGGGCTTGCGTCAGTTTCCATTTCTCCAACCTCACTGCATGCTGCCTGTGTTCTTTCTAGAGACCTGCTGTTTTCTGTGGAAGTGTGTCTTAGGGAACAGTGTTTAAAAGCCCCTTTAAAATCTTTAATTGGAGGTCAATGTGGAAAAAGCACTACATTAGACAGAAAATAAGGGCATCAAGGCAAATATGGTGCCATAAACATCCCTGGAAACAATAGTTCAGAAACATCCCCTTTCAATCATTTCCTGCCTAAATGGTAAGTTACAACCCATCTGTGTTCGTATCTTATTTTGTGCTTATTTTTTCTACTGCTTATACTAATACATTATAATTAGTGGGTGAGTGTCTACCTCACCCACTGGACTGTGGGTTTCATTGTGCAAATGATGTTTTATTTCTTCCCTTTCTGCTACTGGCTCTCATTCATTTTATTCCCTCAATCAGTCATTCATTCACCTAACATATATGTATATATATATTTAATGCCTGGAATATACTAGTCACTCTTCCAGGTACTGTCAGTGTAGCAGTGAATGAGATCAGTGAGGTGCTTGTTCTCTACAAGGTAGTTGTGCATTAGAAGGCCAAAGCCTGAAGATGAGAAGGAGAAGCAAGTACTGTGAAGATGAATGAGGAGAGGGAGCAGAAGAGAGGCTCCAGGTAAAGAGGATAGCAAGTGCAAAGCCCCTGGGGCAGTAAAGAGTCTGATTTTTTGAGGAACAAAAGTGATATCACTATGGCAAATATGTAGTGCATGAATTGGAGAGGGAAAATAAGGTTGAGCCTTATGGGTCATGTTGAGAACTTTGGATTTGCTACAGTGGAAAGGACTTTAATCAAATGAGAAAATGCATATGTTCTGTTCAGTTGCAATATACAATTACACTTTTAAAACTATCATTCTGCCTTCTCTGTGAACACCAGATTGCAAGTGGACATTTACAGAAACAAGGAAGCCAGTTAAGAAGCTATTGCTGTAATCTAGGCAAAAGTGAAGGGAGCCTCAGGCTGAGTTAGTAGCCATGCAGAGAGAAGAGAACACATTTGAGATATGCTTTTGGAGATAGAAATGAATGATTTGATTATGGATTGGATGAAAGGTGTCAGGAAAAAGAAGGATTGAAGGATTACTTACAGGTTTGTTGTTGTTGAGTAACTGGATAGATGATAGCACCATTCAACTAGGCAGGAAAGATAGGGAAGGGAACAGGTTTGGAGAGAAAAAGAGACAGTTCTTTTTTGAACCATACTAAGTTTGAAATGACCGTTAGGTATTTTGGTAAAGATATCAAGAAGACAGCGGGGTAAAGGAGAATGAAGCTTAGAGGAAATTTCTAAGTTAGATATAGATGAAAGGTGATATTAAAAGTTAGAGAATGGGTATGATTAAATGCAAAAGAGTGAAGACAAGGAAGAGGCCCAGGACTGAAGCTTGTTGCATGCCTATGTACAGAAGGTGGAGAGAAAGAAGAGGATGATAGAGGTTGGAGACAGAGAAGCAGCAGCCAGAAGTGGAGGAGAAAAAAGGAGAGGGGACCATGTAGAGGAGGGAGTGGCCAGCTGTGGCAAATGCTCTTCGGAGGCTGAGTGACTGAGTGAGATGAGCTGGTGAAGAGTCCATAATATTTAGAAAATGAATGTTCTTGGTGACCTTCCAAGAAGGCTTCCATGTGAGTGCTCATGTGGGAAGCCTGGAGAGGGCTGAAGAGGAACCCTCAGGCTCCTGCTTACCTTATATTATTAACCTGAAACCTCTGCATTATTCCTGAACCTGACCTACGCTTCTCTAAATATACTTACTCTGTTGAGTCACAAAATCTGGTCTTTAAAATGGTATTATTTTGGATTCTGAGATCCTCATAACTCGAAATGCAATTTTTAGATTTACTGAAAAAAAAAAATCAGGTCAGTGATACTGGTCCCCAGGAAATACTTTGTTGTTGTTGGATAATTTTGCGATGCATCATCTTCCGAATAGAAAAACGGTGTTAAGTTGGCACTCACTCTGTGATCGGATTGCCATCATTAACAACAGATTGGGAGAATGTCAGGAACATACCCTGGAAGAGACAAAGGGCATTTCTCGCCATAGTTTGTTCTCTACATTTCTTCCCCTCAATCTGAACAGTAACTTTCTATTGCCTATTCTTGGTACTTTCTGGAAGGCAGAAAGAGAGAGAAAGTGGATTTTAAAGCTTCTCCTCAAGTAACCTGTCTCATGGGCTGTTTATGCAGTGAGCATTATCTTTGAGCGTGACTGAGGAGCAAAAAACAACCGTAAAACGATTGGCTAAAATAGTTTCATTTCTTCCTTTTATACAGCGACAGTTTTGTCTTTCCTTTTATCATCTTTTGTTTATTTTCCTCCATCTTTAGTTTATTCAAAGGCTGAGCCGAGGCTTGGTTTGGAATCTGCGTGAAGATTCAACCACAGAGCACTTTTTTATGGGGACTTGTGGAAAGTTTTTTTTATGTTTTCCTTTCCATCTTGGGGACGCCTAAAAATAACTTGCAGGTGGGCAGCTCGATTCAGAGCCAAATTCTACCTCTGGTCTTTATTATATTATTTGTTGCATTTTTAGAAAGTTTTATAGCTGATATTGAAGTTTTTGATTATTTTTTTTCTGGATCTGTAATTTTCCGGAGTTATTTTATAGGCCTCTATAAAGCCCATAATCTTGTTTTTATTATAATTTTAGTTTTGGTAAATGAACAATGGAGTGGAATTTGGACACCAGGCCAAATGCTATTTTTTTCTCCCATGGCGAAAGGGTCCCTGGTTGTTACTTGATCCTGGTGTTGAACATCAAAGATTCAGGTCTCTTTTAGGAAATATGGACAGCAGAAAACCTCTCTGCTGAAAGGATATAGGGGAAAGGCAGTTGATCCTACCACACATTGGGATGTTGAATTATCAGTAAATAAAGTTTTTTTGTATTGAACCGTTCAGAAGCTGCAGCACACATCTGCATTCACAAATTCACACTGTCTGGTGCTATCACTTTGACAGGTTTCTTACTGCTAAATTCCAGTTCTTGAGGTGATCTTGGGAGTGTGTGTCGTGCTTGCAACTATTATGCCCTGTAAATTCCTGTTTAAATAAATGCATTTACTCTATTTTTTCTTCTAATTGAATGTTGCTGTGTACCTCAAAATGAGGCCTTTAATACTAAATAATTAAGACCATAAGCTCTTCTATTGACTATTATCATGCAGTCCATGTAGAAGTATTACTACCAGCTCATTATGATTAATCTGGGGAAGCAATGTGGTTATAATTAATTTCTACTCAATACTGTTTCCTATAATGGGGAATGCACACATCTGCTTACACTTAGTGAAGAGTTACTACCCTCAGGATTGTCGTCATCTAAATCACAAAAGTTACTGATATTGTGCTCAGAATTAAAGAATACTTGCCGTGCACCTGAGGGGCATAGAAGAATGCTGGATTGGAGTCAGGAGACTTAAGTTATAGTTTAGGGCATAAGAAATATGTCCTTTTCTGAGTAATTTCAAATCTTTTGGCATCAGGTTCATCTTTAAATTTAGACTTTTGAACTAAGTGATGTCTCTATTCTCTTCTTCATCCAAAATTTCATGAGGCAGTATAGGATAATCTCTTTCTTCCTTTATTTAAAAGCATTGATTAACTTTAAAAATAAGACTAGATTTCCATTTAAGGCAAAATAAATCACACAAGACAAATAAACAAGTCTCTTTTGACCTCCCCTTTCTTTCTCTGTCCCTGTCTCACTCCTGAAGAAAATCATATCTTATTTTAATATGTCCTTCTAGATCTTTTTCTATGCATTATATGGGAATATATACTTTTTAAAATGATAAAGCTATGTTTTTTAAACTGCTGCATAGCATTTGTCTTATGAATGTACCATAACATATTTAAGCATTATTCTGTGGAAGGATATTCCTTTAATTCCTATATTTTTAGAGAATTATGATGAAAGTCCTCTTTGCACACATATGCGATTAATTCTAAAGGGGAAAAACTAACAGATGAAGTTGTTGCATCAGAGGGAATGCACATGAAACAATTAACAGATATTGTCAAAAATACCTCCAAAATGTTACAGTATATATTACACAATTCTTTATATTATGTGAGTGTTTAAAATATTGCCAATCTGAGGGCCAAAAATGTGCTGTCTCATTGTTTTCATTAGCTTTTCCATGATTACTAGTGAAAAGAAGCCTCTTTTTGTTATTATTGGCTTTTTACATTTCTGTTTATATTCTTTGCCCAACTCTATTTTTAAACATTAATCTCTATAAGGTTTTAATATATTCTAGATACCAGTCCCATTTCTTTTGTATATTGGACAATTTTTTTCCAATTTGCCACTTTCTTTTTATCTTTGCTTATAGTGATTTTTATGTTATGTTTTCGTTTTGTCAAATCGGGTTTTTCACTTTAAAGTAGTTGCAAAAATGAATGTGGGTACTTTTTATATGAGGAAAATGGCCTATTGTGCAGAAATCAATAGTCAGTTGATTTATAGAGGACCTGCTTGTGCAAGATACTGTATCAAAAATAATAAGTGAAGGATAGTAATTTATATGAAAGAATAATCTCTTGAGTTTCTTAATATATCACATTTGAATATATACTCTAACTTTATATACTCCTAAATGTTTGATAAAGAGCCAGAAAAAATCTTTGAAATAGTTGTGTAGTATTTTCTGATTATAAAATAAGAAATAAGATAGGAATTTGAGAACAAAATTTACCTGCAATTCCATCATCCAGAAATAGATACATTTAACGATGTGAATCTTTGTCTGTTTTTCTGAGCAAACATACAGAAAGAGCAAATACAGTTGCATCCCAGAAATGTTGTTGTCATTTATTTGACCTCAAATTATGGAGTCGTAAAAGTCTGGGAGAGGCAGATATGTTTACCATGACGTAGTCAGTGAAATAATCTCCTTTGCTGAGATACCTCCAGTGATGGAGAACCCACTGATTTTCCAAGTGTTGTCTCTCTCTCCCTTCCTCCTTCTCTCATACCTTTCTTTCATTTTTTTCTTTTCTTTTGATAGCAATCATATTAGAACAGTTCTTTGTGTGTATCCTGTGCATCTTCTAGCTTTGATGCTTTCCTTTTTTTTTTTTTTTTTTTTTTGCTGAGGAGGATCAGCCCTGAGCTAACATCTGTTGCCAATCTTCATCATTTTTTGCTTGAGGAAGATTAGCCCTAAGCTAACATCTGTGCCAATCATCCTACACTTTATATGTGGGTTACCACCACAGCATGTCTGATGAGTGGTGTAGGTCCCTGCCTGAGATCTGAACCTGTGAACCTGGGCCGCTGAAGTGGAGCATGCTGAGTTAACCACTACGCCACAGGGCCAGACCCTACTCTTTGGGTTTTTTTGCCTTAATTATATTTGGATGTATTTTTTGATGAAACCAGTGTAAACTATTGAGAGTAACTACTTGGACATATCCACATATAATGCATACTCATGTGTTCATATTGTGTTGCTAATGATATGTCCAAGAATGTGAGATTATGTCCAAGAAAATTTTATGAAACTTCTGTTTCATTAAGGTCCCTCTGTCCTCTGTACACGTGAGCCCACTGGCTTGCCATTCTTTCTAGTGCTATATTGCTGTTAATAGGAACCTCTTCTGCTGAGAAGATCCTCACGCTACCCCTTGTGTGGTTAAATTCTACTTGTCCTTGAGTTCTTGGCCATGAGTCAGTACCTCTTGAAAGTCTCCTCTGAGCTTAACGTCTTTCATGACTCAGTCTGGGGTGGATGCTTCTGCTCTCCTATCTCTCATGCTTACCTTTGTCAGGGTACATATCATACTACTTTTGAATTGCTTGGTGATTTGTATATAGGCTTCTCCATTGTCTATAAGCATCCTGAGAGCTGGTCTTTCCCATTTCTGTTTCCATGGCCCCTTGCATTGTGCAGAGTAGACTCATAATATATGTTTGTTGAAAGTACAGTGAATGACAGAAAGCATCAACAAACTCTCATTAATCTCTAGTCTCACTTCCAAAACCCCTTAAAGTGCCTTCCTGATGCAGCCTTGCCTGTTCTCCCTTTCTGCCTTCCAAGATGCAGTCTCTTTTTTATCCCACTCCTTGTTTTCTGCCCTTTCTAATGGAAATCAATCTCGCTTCTGCCATCTCTAATTCTACCTCTTCCATTTCACGTTATCTCAAAAGGACAACAAAGTGAATGAAGATGGAACCTTCCTACTGTAGAATGTTGTGAATTGTGTTCTGTTATATTTGTTAAAAATACATGTGTCTGTCTACCTTCTCTCTATAAGATTTGCTAGGTACCAAATGGTTCATAGTTAATATTTTATGAGCAGGGATTTTGTGTTATTTGTATGGTTTTCATTTTGTTTGTGTTTTCTAAATTGCTCATAATGAAAATGTACTCCTTTCATGAAGGGAAAAATAGTTCAATTATTTAGAACATGAATTATTAGATTTGGCAATGAGAAGGTCTCTAGTGTCCCTCCAGGAAAATTTTAGGAGAATATTGAAGGAAGAAATAAGATTGCAAGGAGGTAAGGAATCCAAGCTTACCACTTAAAAATGTGAAACTTTCAAAATTTCTTAATCTATTGAGATGAACTTCAATTTAAATTTAAATATTACAATATGTTGATGATTTTAGGGTAATAATTCTAATGAATAATTGGTAATCAAATGAGTTTCCTTTAGTTGCTCAGGGAATGGATATAACACTTACTTTCTTTTTCTCTGTGGAATGAGGAGACAACATCAGTATCCACCATTCCAGGTGCAGGCCCCGGAATCCTCATAGCCATGGGGCTGAGGTCTGTGGGTCCTAGAGGGAATGGTTATATTAAAATACTCTGCACTTTATCAAGTTTCTTTTGGATCATTTCAGTTTCCATGAAATTAGTTCCTTCTCTCCCTTGACTGTTAAGAATATTTGGAAAATGCATGTTTAAGGGCTTCACTCCAGGACCCTCTGGAAACAACAGGGCAGCATGGTAGGAATGGAATAAGCTTGAAGTTAGAAAAACATCAGAGTTGGATTGCCAACTGTACCATTTGCCTGTTGTGTCCTTGAGCATGTAAATCCCCTAATTTCTCTAAGTCTTAGTTCTTCATCATCATAACAGGGTTCTTATGGGGTCATGATACAATTAATATTTGCTATCTGTGGGTATTAGTTACCTTCCTGTACCTTTCTCTTGTTTCCTCCTCTGCTACTGGATTTTTTCTATTTTCAATAAATGTTTCCTATTCTTGTGTGAAGGGCGTGGTCTCCTTAGAGAAGCTAATGAAAGCTATGGACTCTCTCTCCAGGAAAATACACACTTGCACAAAAGTTGACGTATAATTTCAGATAATTCATGGACCCCCCCATGAAATACTTTCATGGGCCTAGACATTAATAAACCGTGCCTTACATTTTTAATCTCAACTGAGTTCCATTTTTCCTTTTATAAACTCTCCCATGGGATTTGAATCTCAGAGCACTTTCCAAGGACTGTTAGAGGCTGGGGTGTGTGACATCAATCACCATCCATCAGCACATACAACACGGCAGGTGCTAGTGAGCAGAAATGACTACTTGAGGACTGAGAACAATGTTGCTTTTCTCTTCTCCTTGCTAATTTTTCTAGAGCTTGCTTGTTCAAAGCAGCCATTATTTACCTCTGGGAAGCAAATGACAATCAAACTCTAGGGGATTAAATTCTCTGATGTCTCAAAACCTGGATTAGCATCCTTCTTTGGATTGCTTCATTTCTAATCAAGGGAAAGTTAAAGAGTCAATTTATCAAATCCCCAAATTTAAGCTCATTTTCTTTCTATTCAGGATCCTGCAATCTGAAGGGTCAAACAAACAAACAAACAGAAACAAGCACAAAGCATCTGGTTTTTGTTTTTGCCCTTAGAAACTTTCTTTGGCTTCCAGGGTCCTCTTTACTGTTCCTGAAGTGCAGGAGACTTACCACCTCCTGGAGCAGCCCTCAATCAATGGCAATGGAAGCCGACGTGTGGGTACCCAGTCCTCTCACCCCTATGGTAAGACCACCCAAGCTCCATGTTGTACATCGGCTCCCAGAGTTTCCTCAGTTGGGTTATGTTCTAGCTGCCTTCAGTGGTAGCTGGCTTGATAAAATACACTTTGTCAGCCTATTTCCTCTCTTGTCTCTCTTCCCAACTACCTGTCAATGTTTCCTTCACTCCCAAATAAACCACTTGCATTTGAATCCTCTGTCAGAGTCAGCTTCTGGAAGACCCCAAACTACAACATTATCTAATGCATGCCAGGGGCATGCTTTTGGTTCTCACCTGTAGGAGGTTCAATGTCCCTGATCACCACCCACTAAATGTCTGTAGTAGTCCCCAGGCATTGTGACAATCAAAGCACCTGCTCATACCTCCAAATGTCCCCCTGGGGCGGGGCAGGGAGGGGAGTATTATTAATCCCAGTTGAAAATCACAGATCTACCAGGGAAGCCATTTGATTCTAGTTTAAAATGTATATTTGAATAATGAATTTAGGCTTATAATTTTAAGTTAAAAGAAATAAGATAATTCTGCCAGATTTTGCAAATAATATTATAATGTTTATGATAATTTAAGATTTACTGTACTTATGTCTCCAATTTATTAGGTTTATAAGCATTGGTTAAATTCTTGGGGAGCTTCTTTTTTGTTATTCAGATAATTGAATTGTATATAAAAGAAAATCAAATATATTAAATGTATAAGTACTGTTTAAAATATTTAAAGGGATTTAATTAACTAAGCTGTAAAATCCCCTTTAAAAGTCACACTTAAAATTTAGTGGATTTATAAATAGAATCACAAGTTTGTAAATTAAATCTGATGCTTGGTTAAAAAAACTCAAAAACTAAGCCTCTCAATTTGTAACTTTATAAGTTAAATATTAATTTTAAAATTGCAGAAGCCCTAAATAATCTTTTCTATGTGCAATAGCCTCAAACAAAGCAACAATTTCACATTAATTGTGTTTAATAAGAATCACTCTGTATTCTGGAAGGCTTACCAAAAATCTTTGTCCCTTCTTTATCAAACTTTGTCCATCTTTCAAAGCATCCCTCTAACTCTGCCTTCCCCATGAACCCTGCCTTTGTGTCTCAGTTCTTATTTATTGTCTTCCCTTTGAACTTCTCCTATTTTTATAGTCAACCTTGTACAATTTTACTACAATCTATTTTCTTATGCTATTATTCCGTTATTTCTTTCCACATAAGTTAGTGTAGTCTTTCAACTGGATTGATAGTTCTTTCAGTTTCAAGCCTTCATTTATTTTGAATCACCCAAAAAGTCTTCCCTATACCTATTCTATCCTCTCCCCTTGTGTAGCATCCCAACTCCAGAGACAGTTCCTGATTGGCTCCAGTCCTCCTGTCTTCATTAACATAGTGTTCTCTTCAAGTACCTAGCCTTAAGCCAATTAGCCCATGACCTTACCCCAGCCACAGGTTCAGGGTCCCACTTTCATTGTGCAGAACTCAACTTAATGCTTTGACTATATTTGTATCAATTATCTCTTGTCACAATACTATTGTATATTAATTGCCTCAAAACTCAGTGGCTTGAAAAAATTACCATTTATCATAGTTTATGAGTTTAAGGGTTAGCTTCAAAGTGGGTTCTGGGCTCAGCTGGACTCATTTGTGCATCTTTTATCAGCTCTGGTTCACGTACGCTGATCTTGGCTGGGATCTTTTACAAGTTTGAGAGTCAACTAGCTGTGGGCTAATTTAGCAGAGCATTGGGTGCAATGATTCTGCTTTCCTCTCAGCGTCTCTCACAAAGCCCCAGGCAACTTCTGAGACTAGCTAGGGAGTATTCTTTTAGCAATCACAGAAAAGGCAGAAAGGAAGTGACAGACACGAGTGCTTTGTCAAAGCTCTGTCAATGTCAAGTCTGATAAGAGCCTATTGACCCAAGCAAATCATATGACCAAGCCCAGATTCAAGGAATATGGAAATAGTCTTGTTTGGGAAGAACTGTGAGACCACAGGGCAGAGAATGAGGACATAGGGACAGGGCAGAAGTTGGTCATCAATGCACTAAGTGAAAATTAGCACAAAGATCAGAACACCTGCTAGGAATTATGGGACTGAGACACTCTTGTGCTTCTGGGTGATGTGGAATACAGATGTAAAGTCTGAAATTCCCTCAGATATTTTTGCATAAGTGAGGAAAAAGAGTCCAAGGAAACAGAGTAAACAAAACTATGGTGAAATATTGGTGATTGATTGCTAGCTCTCCGTGAATGAATCCTCTTCTATTTGAATGTTTTCAGTAATTTCAACCATTACATTGATTTATTTTTAATCTAGTTTGTATTACATTTTTTGTTCACTTGAAGAGTTTTAATTCATACATGCTCATAGCCCTAACAGAGTTTGAAAGGGAGCTTGGTGCAGTGGTTCCTAAACTTGAAATCCAGTTTCCCCCTTCCTTTCACCCTGAGGTTCTCATTCAGTGGTTCTTGGTGAGACCACTCATTTTAAGAAGGTCGTCATAGAATTCCAATGCCTTTCTCAGCCTGGGATCTCTGCTCTAGGTAACAGTGTGTGATGGGTACTCATCTAAGAGGTTTTGGGTGACTCTTATAAAAACATTAGGGGATTGGAACTCATAATCACAAACCTTGATTCCCAAAAGAAAGAAATGCTTACACAATCTCATTCAAAACCATCTCTTATGGTCAGCCAAGTGAATGAATTTGTCACACACACGCACACACACACACAAATGCAATCACATGACCTGCATTAAAATTCTGCATAATTAATATCCCAGGTAGCCTAACATTTTGGAATAAGGAGAATCATTCTGAGAAAGTAATACAGACTTTTATTGTTAACATAATTTTTAAAAAGATGACAGTGTGTGTGCATGTGCATTTGTGTGTGTGTGTATAAAAGAAGGCTTAAAAATGTTTAAGGGCACTTCAGAATAGAAGTTCCTGAACAAACATTGTAGGCAGATGGTGTCCTAAGAAAAGCTTGCAGCCTTGTGAATTGATACAGAAGCTTGTTAACAAATCCAGTGCACTTACAGGAGCCATATATTAGGAACTTCTTCTGGCAGAGAGAGCTTTCCTGCATTTCCAAGTTTTCTTTAAATAAACTGATGTCTCTCTGGAGGTTTTATTCAACACTTAGGTTTTTATCATCCTTACAGCATATGTTAACTACTTGATCCCTCTTTGTTCCTTTAGGTGAAAGAGTGGGTTAAATGTACAGCAGATCTGTCAATGGGATTTCATATTAGCTTTACTGGTCTCAATTTTTGGTTAAGCAAAAGGCATTTCTAACATGCTAAGGTCTGATATATTTCTCACGATGCATGATTTAGAATCGTATTTTGGATGGAACATACGTAGCGCATAAAGCCATATTTTCCTGGGGAAAACATTGACTTTTTTTTTCTTAGTAAAATAGTTGCTTATAATTCCTGAGCATGAACTGCAATTCATGGTGTTACTAATTTCAGGAAAAACATCCCTCATTTTACAGCAAAGAATTATGGCTGTGTCGCTTACTTCATGTTCCTCAAAGCAGTGTACACAGAGAATATTTGTGTTTCAAAAGAAACTTTCCCATCTATTTCCAATAAAATTTCAGAAATGTGTTTCTGTGGGCAGATGTTGAGCCTTAAAATGAAATCAAGCTCATTAAAACAATAGTATTGTTCCATTCAAAGAAAGAACACTGCAGAATAATTTCATTTAATTTGGTGAAATAGCTAGTATCTACTACTTTTAATATACTGTACTAGGTGTTGAGGTATGAAATTGAATAAGATAGAGTTCATACCCTCATGAAACTCACAAACTAGTGAGGATAGCCAAAAATTCTGGATGTGGAAGAGATATCATTTAGAATAAAAAATAAAGCCCTGAAAAATAGGTAAAGATATCACAATGGAACAGCAATTTATTTAGTTCTTGAGGGGTGGGTAGAAATTAGCACAGCATCTATTTTCCTGGTTTCATATTTTTTGTGTTTTTGAGGGTGGGGGCAGGAGGGTATAATTTCCCTCCAGTTCTAAATCCATACTGTGCAAGTAAAGTGGACTTAAGTCCTATCTCTAAGTATGGACACTTGACCAAGGCCTGGCCAAAAGGAAAAATTATATTGCGTTGGTTCAAAATGCTTGGTTTAAGGCCAGGGAAATGTAGATGGTGCAGCAAAAGTTATACACATACAAAATCAAAAGGCATCGTTGGAAGAATGGAGTGCCTGGTATGTGGGAATATCTTAACAATTCCAACAACAACCCAGGCAAGAATTTTGCCAAATACTGTAACATGTTGGGATTATTTGACAAGAATTTAAAGCATCCATCATAAAAATGTTTCAAAAATCAAAGTGTCTGAAACAAAAAAAGAAAAGAAAATTTCAGCAAAGAAACAGAACTTCTAAAGGAGAACCAAATGGAAGTTATAGAACTGAAAAATTCCACAACCAAAATAAAAAATGTGCTGGATGAAAAGAGTAGGGTGGAGACGACAGAAGAAAGAGGCAATGCACTTGGAGACAGAACAATAGAACAAACTTAATCTGAACAATGGAGAGAAAATAGACTGAAAAAGATTAAGCAGATCTGTAGGACAATAGCAAATGACTTAAAATTTGTATCATCAGAGTTCAGAAATAGAGGAGAAAGAGGGTGGAACTGAAAAAATATTGAACACATAACGACTTAAAATTTTCCGTATTTGGTGAAATACATAAACCTGCAGATCCAAGTGGTTTAGCAAACTACAAATAAGATAAACCTAAAGAAATCCACATAAGATATATGATAATTAAATATCTGAAAACTAAAAACAAAGAAAAATTCTTAAAAACAGCCAAAGATAAACAGACAACATTATCTATAAAGGAAAACCAATTTGAGTGACAGAGGAATCATCATTTGAAACCAAGGAGATCAGAAGAAAATGCTGTACTACTTTTTGCATTCTGAAAGTAAAGAAATATCAACCCCCAAAATTAATACACATCATTGCTATCTGTAACCAATAAATGTAATACACCATATCAATAGAATTTAAAATACACGTGATTATCTCAATAGATGCAGAAAAAGCGTTTGACAAGATCCTGTGCATTTTCATGATAAAAACACCCTGCAAACCAAGTATAGAAGGCAACATCCTCCGTTTGATAAAAGGCATCTACAAAAAAACCCCAAAGCTAACATCATACTTAGTACAGTGAAAGACTAAATGCTTTCCCCCTAAGATCAGAAACAAGACAAGAATGTCTACCATCATCATTTCTATTGAGCATTGTGCTATACGTTTGAACCTGAGCAATAGGATAAGGAAAAAAAGAAAACTTAAAAAGAGGCAGATTAGGAAAGAAGAACTAAAACTAGTTCTATTTTCAAATGACAAAATCTGTTATATAGAAAATCCTAAGAAATCTTCTAAAAACTATTAGAAGTAAACAAGTTTAGCAAAGTTGAAGGGTATAAGATCAATATAGAAAAAAGTCAGTTGTATTCTTATACACTTGCAGTGAACAATCAGAAAATGAAATTGGGTAAACAACTCCCTTTACAATAGAATCAAAAATAATAAAATACTTAAGAATAAATTTAGCAAAAGAAGTGTAAAATTTATAATCTGAAAACTACTAAACATTGTTGAAAGAAACTGAAGGCAATCTAAGTAAATGGAAGAACATCCTATGTCCATGAATTGGAAAACATGAAATTGTTAAGATGTCAATACTCCTCAAATTGGTCCACAGATTCAATGAAATCCCTATCAGAATCTCAGCTGAATTCTGTGTAGAAACTGACATGATTATTCTAAACTTCAAATGGAATTTGGAGAGACCCAGAAGAGCCAAGACAATTCTCGAAAAGGAAGGACAAACCAGGAGGATTCATACTTCCCAACTTCAAAACTTACTACAAAGCAACCGTAATCAAGACACTTTGATACCGGTATAAGGGTGGATACGTAGGTCAATAGAATAATATTAAGCATCCAGAAATAAACCCATTTGTCTATGAACAACTGCCTTCCAACAAGGGAGCCAAGATCATTCAAAGGGAAAAGAATAAATAGTCTTTTCAACAAATGGCTTGGGGACAACTGGATAGCCATATGTAAAAATTATCTCAAAATACATCAACACCTAAGTGTAAGAGATAAAATTGTAAAACTCTTAGAAGAAAAGACAGGGGTGCATCTTAATAACTTTGGATTTGGCAAAAGCTTTTTAGATATGACACCAAAAACATGAGCAAGAAAAGAAAAAAAAAAGGGGGTAAATAGTAGGTGAATAGGAATACTCCCTAACTCATTTTTTGTGTGGCTACTATTACACTGACAGCAAAATAGACAAGGACAGCAAAAAAAAAAAAAAAAAGGAACAAAAGAAAGAAAAAAGAAAGAAAAACTATAGACTAATATCTCTCATTAACTTAGACTAAAATTCTCAACAGAATTTTAACACAAGTTCAGTAATGTATAAAAGAATATCACAAGTATTATATGTATGCAAGAATACAAGTATGCAAGTATACAAGGCTGGTTTAATATCTGCAAATCAATCAATGCAATCCACTGTATCACCAGGTATGGAAGAGAAATCATATGATCAATTACAAATCATTTGATACAATTAAATAAGCATTTATGATTAAATCTCTTACTACACTAGGAAAAGAGGGCAACTTCCTCAACCTCATAAAGAGAATCTACACAAAAGGTGCTGCTATCATCATGCTTAATATAAAGTAGATATAAATATACAGTTATGGTTGTCTATTAAGAAACAATATTTTTTCAGTCCTAAATGTCTATGAATATAAATGCATATTAAATGATGTTTTTAAGGTTCTGCCTACATTTTTTCTCTAGATTAGTAGCAATTTTATTTCTTACTGTGTCTTTTCCAGCATGAAAACATCTATCTACATAAACAAAAGCAAGTGGGATCTAAAATCTTTTGAGTCCATGCAACGTGCCTGGCATCCTGCTAAATCCTTTACACACACTACATGGTTTAATACTTATAACCACTGTGTTAGTTTCCTATTGCTTCTATAACAAAGTACCACAATATTAGTGGCTTAAACCAATACAAATTTTTTCTCTTACGTATCTGGAGATCAGAATCCCAAAGAGAGTCTCACGGGGTTAAAGTTAAGGTATCAGCAGGACTGATTCCTTCTGGAGGCTCTAATGAGAGAATCTGTTTCCATCTTTTTCAGCTTCTAAGGCCACCCTTTTTATGTGGCACTTGGCCTGTTCTTTGCATCTCTCCAACCCCTTGCTTCTCTCATCTCCTTTCCTTTTACTGACTTTGCCTTCTTGACTCCTTCTTATAAGGACCCTTGTGATGATACTGAACCCACCCTTACCCAGTACTGTGGCAACCAGCAAGGCTTCAGCCTACATCCGTGTATGAAGATTAACGCCAACTGGGATTGCCACTAACTACCTAATTGAAAGAAATATCAAGCAGGGCATTTAGGGTTGTTGGTTCCTGGAGAACAATCTAGTTCACACTGACAGAGTGTATTAATAACACATACAGTGATGAACATTGCTACCTACCTATCTAACAGCCATCTCCTTCCCTCTTCCCCTTACTAACACAGTTTGCTTATGACAGAGGTTGTAAATGCAAGAAAATCACTTTCACTGTAGCAAGGGCATGGGCACACAAATCCATGTAGGTCAATAGGACATGATGAGAAATCTGTGAGGCAGCCTCTGGGAAAGGTTTTCTCATCTAATAAAATATGACCATTTCCCATTTCCCCTTTATACTTTTGGTATTATCATATGAGGACATGGTACTCAAAACTGATGTAGCCATGTTGCAACCATGAGGGAAAGCTAAAAATGTCACTGAGCATTGCTTCAAAATCTCTGACGTTATTGGGCTACTGAACCAGTCTTACTAAATACCTAATTATGAATGTCTTATCATGTGGGGAAATACTGCTTTGGCCACTTTCAATGGATGTTCTATTGCTTAAAACTGAAAGCATACATTATTTGACGTATAAAAACTTTCCCCAACATGTGGTATTTCAGGAACTAAATAGATTTAGATAAATATATTTTCTGATAAATCCCTTCCTAATCAAACTTTTGCTATTCTCTCTCCAAAGCTGAGAAACAAATCACTTCGGATAATGCCCAGCCTCTTGACATTAAAAGTTAGCTGTCCAAACTCATGAACTGTTTGCTGATGTTTGAGAGATTTATGTGTATATGGCAATACATGCACATATATACATACACACATCATCAGAGCATAGTTAAGATTTTATTTAGCATTCACTCTAGGTATAAATATTGCCTTTAAAACAAGTGGTTAGTAGGTCAACTAGATATTTTATTCATATATCTCATATATATGTACAGATGATATATTCTACATTTTATATTTGAAGTTTTTGTTCTAAAAGTAACTGAAGAAGAACCACAAAATACTTCTTTTTTCCCTTAGGTCTATAAAATTCCACAGAGAAGTATCAGTGGAGTGGACACAAGGGAGAGGAAAGCAGAACCAGTCTTTATGCCTTGCTGTAGGTTTCATGTTTTTAATTCAACTGATTTCAAGGTTTTTATGATACTTCTATGTAATTTAGCATTAAGATTTATTTTAGAAATATTAAATATTTCAGAAGGAAATATTAAATATTTCATTTAAATGAGTTGCACAAAGGAAAATACGGAAATGTATCTTTAGGTTCCATATGTGATGATAGAGTAGAATACAAACCATAGTTTTTCCCCAAACACCTATTTTTAATAATACTTTGTGAGCGGACAATGCCAATTACAGTTTCAAGGTTATTCAGGTCATTTGAAACTGCAGACCCAGTATGACCTCCTTCCCAGGAAAGAAATAAACTCAGAGAACAGTATCAAGAATTGCAAATCAAGGGTACCTTCTGACACTCATAGCCCGAGAGATTTGTGAAGGTCCTGACCAAGAGAT
The DNA here is from genome assembly GCF_041296235.1 of Equus asinus. Classification (NCBI taxonomy): domain Eukaryota; kingdom Metazoa; phylum Chordata; class Mammalia; order Perissodactyla; family Equidae; genus Equus; species Equus asinus. Next base: position 146,583,255 of record NC_091792.1, read on the forward strand.
CACTCAGTTTAGGCTGCAGCATAACAGTGTGTGACCTTTATTGGAATAGTAACCGATATAAACTTCCCTTCAGATACTCTGTCCACTGAGAGCATAAAGCAGTCACTAAATGCTACTAGTTGAAGCTGGTAACAATTTCTAGATTTTTTTTTCCATTTTCTTCCATCTCCTTGGTCACTTCATTTTTGGTAAGTATTGCACTTTGAGATGAAACTTAGCTGTGTTTCCCTAATTCAATATATAATATAACTCTAATTCAACCTCTAGTTCTAGTATGGTTAAGAATTGCAGGAATTGCTTAGCTAAAATTAAAATATCCAAATGGGCCTTTTTGCAGAATAAATGACCTTATTCACAACTTAGTATAACGCAAAACAAGAGCTTCCCTTAATAATATGGGAAGGGAAAATAAGCTATCATCGAGAACAGAACAGAGAGTGAGAGAAAAGAAAATAACTATATGAAGATATTTAGAAATAGGCTAAATGACTACTCTCAAAAGGTAGAATTACAAAAGAAAACTGTGTTAGGAATTCACAATTCCTATGTTAGGAATGTTGCGTTATTATATTATTTAGATGCTATAGAATTCTTTAAAATAAGTTCACTCCTTTTATATTTACTGATCAATGTTGGCATTCAACTACATAAATTATGTACAAATTTTTCCAGCACTGAATCTATTTATATTACTGACATTGCGCCATTTTTCTCTACCCTGTGGCATTGAGTGGTAGGCATTTACCAATTCTCATTTTCTTTTCTCACTGGGCATAAAAATAGTCTACATTTCCCAACCTCTCTTGCAGTTGGGTGGGGCCGTTGACTGACTTTTGGCTAATGGATTATGTGAACCATTTTCAGAACTGGCCCAAGAAAGATTTTTTCCTGTGATCCCCCTGTTTTTCCCCTGACTAGTGGCTAAATGCAAAGGATCAAGTAGAGGCTTCTGAGGCTCTAGAGAATGACAAAGTTACAGGGTTCATACAGGCTACAGGTCTCTGAAAAAATCACATGAAAGTCCTCCTGCCATTTAGGAACATCTGTGTTAGATTTGACATAAGCAAGAAATAGACTCTTATCATGTTAGGACAATAAGACTTTGGCATTCAATTGCTATAGCAGCTACTATTACTTTCTCTAAGGAAAATAATACCTTAGAGGAAACTTTCTAGCCTTGTATGCAAATTCTTCCAGTATCTCCCTATATCAACTTCAGTTAGAAACAACACTCAAATTAAGTAGACAGGAAAAATCTTTGCATTTGAAAAGAAAACTTACAAGTGAGACACAGATGAGTTAGTGCAGAATTCTATACTGTGAATTTAATGTGTATTAAATTTGTTCCAAATATAGGAGAATTCCAGACACGGGTCTATAATGCTGTGTGTACACTTAGTTCATAAAGTTTTCAGATTAAGTACACAGGCTGCTTGTAGAGCTGTTATCTTTCCATACTCCTTCCGTTTAAGCTTTGTCCCGCCAGTGCACAAAACCACTTGCTTGAGCTATTGAGGCAAAAAACAACTTCCCAGATGCTTGTGGATTTAATCAGTACTACACATGGTCTTTGAAGGAAACATAAAATACCCAAGGCCTTTATGTTTCAGCTAGTTAATCACTTAAACCACAAACACTTATTTTAAGTACAGGTAACAGCCAGCATAAAGGAAAAGGAGTAACTTTTTTATCACAGTAAAAATTGTTGTGGCTTCTTGTACTTGATCTCTAGCAGGTGAGCGAGGGTGGATGAAAATAAATCGACTTTTTGGGATTTTTCTTTTAGATACTTTACTTCAATTTTTAAAGAATTCATTGTCCCTACATAATTAGAGAGATGTTTCTTGATAATGATAGTCAAGAGTATAAAGTGCTATATTGGTTATTTATTGCTATGTAACAAATTACCAAAATTTAGCAACTTAAACAACACACATTTATTAGCTCATAGATTCTGTTGGTCAGGAGTCTGATAACAGCTTAACTAGCTCCTCTGCTTCCTGATCTCTTTCAAGCCTGTGATCAAGTTGTGAAACAGGATTGGGGTCTCATCTGAAGGCACAATGGGTAGGATCAACTTCTGTGTTAACTTACATGGTTATTGGCAGGATTCAGTTCACTGTTCATTGTTGGACTTCAGGCCTTGTTGACTGTTGACCAGAGACCATGCTCAGTTTATTTCCATGTTGGCTTCTCTCATATGGCAGATTGATTTCATCAAAGCCAGAGAGACAGAGAAAGATGACTAGCAAAACAGAAGCCACAATCTTACATAGCTGAATTGTGGAACTGACATCCCATCACCTTTGTTTTCTATTCTTTAGAAATGAGCAGCTAGGTACCAGCCCACACTGAAGGGGAGGGGATTATACAGGATCTTCTATTTTAGCTTGCAATCACTCTGCTTAAGTTTAGCTTATAGGTTCTGGTGAACATTTATGGACTTTAGTTTCAATGATAGTTTAACTTTCTGAGCCCTTGCAATGTTCCTGTAGTTTGTTTTATTTTTCTGGCATTGCTGGGGCTCCTGCACAATCCATCCTGGGGCTTATTGTGGGGGTGGAAGGCACTTTCTTGGGTTGCCTGCTATTGCTGAGTGTCCTGGGCGGGGAGCAGAAGAGGCTGGTCCTGGCTCTTCCTTTACCACTGGGAGAGCAGAGGAACATAGGGTTTTTTTTATTATTATTATTAAGGTTATGAAAGTTAACAAATTATGAAAGTTGTGAAATTACAGTTGTACATCATTATTAGTCATGTTGTAGGTGCACCACTTCACCCCTAGTGGCCTCCCCCCACCCCCCTTTCCCCTGGCAACCACCAATCAGTTCTCTTTATCCATATGTTAACTACCACCTATGAGTGGAGTCATACAGAGTTCGTCTTTCTCTGTCTGGCTTATTTCACTCAACATAATACTCTCAAGGTCTATCCATGTTGTTGTGAATGGGACAACTTTGTCCTTTTTATGGCTGAATAGTATTCCGTTGTATATATATACCACATCTTCTTTATCCAATCATCAGTTGCTGGGCACTTAGGTTGGTTCCATGACTTAACTATTGTGAATAATGCTGCCATGAAAATTGGGGTGCATGGAACTTTTGGAATTGCTGATTTCAGGTTCTTAGGATAGATACCCAGTAGTGGGATGGCTGGGTCATAAGGTATTTCTATTCTTAACTTTTTGAGGAATATCTGTACTGTTTTCCATAGTGGCCGCACCAGTTTGCATTCCCACCAACAGTGTATGAGGGTTCCCTTTTCTCCACAGCCTCTCCAACATTTGTCACTCTTGGTTTTGGATATTTTTGCCATTCTAACAGGTGTAAGGTGATATCTTAGTGTAGTTTTGATTTGCATTTCCCTGATGATTAGTTATGATGAGCATCTTTTCATGTGTCTATTGGCTATCCGTATATCTTCTTTGGAGAAATGTCTGTTCATGTCCCCTGCCCATTTTGTAATTGGGTTGTTTGATTTTTTATTGTTGAGTTGTGTGAGTTCTTTGTATATTATGGAGATTAACCCTTTGTTGGATAAATAACTTGTGAATATTTTTTCCCAGTTAGTGGACTGTTGTTTTTGTTTCAATCCTGTTTTCCCTTGACTTGAAGAAGCTCTTTAGTCTGATGAAGTCCCATTTGTTTATTCTTTCTATTGTTTCCCTCATGTGAGGAGTTACGGTGTCCGAAAAGATTCTTTTGAAGCTGATGTCAAAGAGTGTACTGCCGATATTCTCTTCTAGAAGACTTATTGTTTCAGGCCTAATCTTTAGGTCTTTGATCCGTTTTGAGTTTATTTTAGTAAATAGTGAAAAAGAATGGTTGATTTTCATTCTTTTACATGCGGCTGTCCAGTTTTCCCAGCACCATTTGTTGAAGAGACTTTCTTTCCTCCATTGTAGGCCCTCAGCTCCTTTGTCAAAGATTAGCTGTCCATAGATGTGTGGTTTTATTTCTGAGCTTTCAATTCTGTTCCATTGATCTGTGCATCTGTTTTTGTACCAGTACCATGCTGTTTTGACTACTGCGGCTTTGTAGTATGTTTTGAAGTCAGGGATTGTGATGCCTCCAGCTTTGTTCTTCTTTCTCAGGACTGCTTTAGCAATTTGGGGTCTTTTGTTGCCCCATATGAATTTTAGGATTTTTTGTTCAATTTCTGTAAAGAATGACATTGGAATTCTGATTGGGATAGTGTTGAATCTGTAGATTGCTTTAGGTAGTATGGACATTTTAACTATGTTTATTCTTCCAATCCATGTGCATGGAATGTCTTTCCATCTCTTTATGTCGTTGTCGATTTCTTTCAAGAAGGTCTTGTAGTTTTCATTGTATAGATCTTTCACTTCCTTAGTTAAATTTATCCCAAGGTATTTTATTCTTTTTGTTGCAATCATGAATGAGATTGAGTTCTTGAGATCTTTTTCTGTTAGTTCATTGTCAGCATATAGAAATGCTACTGATTTATGTATGTTGATTTTATACCCTGCAACTTTGCTGTAGTTGTTGATTGTTTCTAATAGTTTTTCTATGGATTCTTTGGGGTTTTCTATATATAAGATCATGTCGTCTGCAAACAGCGAGAGTTTTACTTCTTCATTGCCTATTTGGATTCCTTTTATTTCTTTTTCCTGCCAAATTGCTCTGGCCAAAACCTCCAGTACTATGTTGAATAAGAGTGGTGGAAGTGGGCACGCTTGTCTTGTTCCTGTTCTGAGAGGGATGGGTTTCAGTTTTTGTCCGTTGAGTATGATCTTGGCTGTGGGTTTGTCATATATGGCCTTTATTATGTTGAGGTACTTTCCTTCTATACCTATTTTATTGAGGGTTTTCATCATAAATGGATGTTGGATCTTGTCGAATGCTTTTTCTGCATCTATTGAGATGATCATGTGGTTTTTGTTTCTCATTTTGTTAATGTAGTGAATCACGTTGATTGACTTGCGGACGTTGAACCATCCCTGTGTCCCTGGTATTAATCCCACTTGATCATGGTGTATAATCTTTTTGATATATTGCTGTATTCGGTTTGCCAAAATTTTGTTGAGGATTTTTGTATCCATGTTCATCAGTGATATAGGCCTGTAGTTTTCCTTCTCTGTGTTGTCCTTGTCAGGTTTGGGGATCAGGGTGAGGTTGGCTTCTTAGAATGTATTAGGGAGTGCTCCATCTTCCTCTATTTTCTGGAATAGTTTGAGAAGGATAGGTATTAAATCTTCTTTGAATGTTTGGTAGAATTCTCCAGAGAAGCCGTCTGGTCCTGGACTCTTATTTTTGGGGATGTTTTTGATTACTGTTTCTATTTCTTTACTTGTGATTGGTCTATTCAGATGCTCTATTTCTTCCTGATTCAGTTTGGGTAGGTTGTATGAGTCTAGGAATTTATCCATTTCTTCTAGGTTGTTAAATTTGTTGGCATATAGTTTTTCATAGTATTCTCTTATGATCCTTTGTATTTCTTCAGTATCTGTTGTGATTTCTCCTCTCTCGTTTCTAATTTTATTTACTTGAGACTTCTCTCTTTTTTTTTTAGTGAGTCTGGCTAAGAGTTTGTCGATTTTGTTAATTTTTTGAAGAAGCAACTCTTTGTTTCATTGATCCTTTCTACTGTCTTTTTTGTTTCAATATCATTTATTTCTGCTCTAATTTTTATTATTTCCCTCCTTCTACTGACTTTGGGCTTTGTTTGTTCTTCTTTTTCTAATTCCGTTAGGTGTCATTTGAGGTTGTTCATGTACGATTTTTCTTGCTTATTGTGGTGAGCCTGTATTGCAATGAATTTCCCTCTTAGGACTGCCTTTGCTGTGTCCCAAATCATTTGGTATGGTGTGTTTTCATTTTCATTTGTCTCCAGATAATATTTGATTTCTTCTTTAATTTCTTCAATAATCCATTGTTTGTTCAGTAGCATGTTGTTTAGTCTCCACATTTTTGGCTCTTTCCCAGCTTTATTCTTGTAGTTGATTTCTAGTTTCATAGCATTATGATCAGAAAAGATGCTTGATATTATTTCAACCCTCTTGAACTTATTGATGCTTGCTTTGTTTCCCAAGATATGGTCTATCCTTGAAAATGTTCCATGCATGCTTGAGAAGAATGTGTAACCTGCTGTTTTTGGATGAAGTGTCCTATATATATCTATTAGGTCCATCTGATCTAATTTTTCATTTAATTCTATAATTTCCTTGTTGATTTTCTGTCTGGACCATCTGTCCATTGGTGTTAATGGGGTGTTGAGGTCCCCTACTATTATTGTATTGCTATTGATGTCTCCTTTTAGTTTTGTTAATAGTTTCTTTACGAATTTTGGTGCTCCTGTGTTAGGTGCGTATATATTTATAAGTGTTATGTCATCTTGGTGGAGCATCCCTTTTATCATTATATACTGCCCCTCTTTGTCTTTCTTTATCTGTTTTTCTTTGAAGTCTACTTTGTCTGATATAAGTATGGCAACACCTGCTTTCTTTTGTTCATTATTAGCTTGGAGTATTGTCTTCCGTCCCTTCACTTTGAGTCTGTGTTTGTCTTTGGGGCTGAGGTGTGTTTCCTGGAGGCAGCATATTGTTGGATCTTTTTCTTTGATCCATCCTGCCACTCTGTGCCTTTTGATTGGAGAGTTCAATCCACTCACGTTTAGAGTGATTATTGAAACGTGGGGGCCTACTGTTGCCATTTTATCACTTGTTTTCTGGTTCTTTTGCATTTTGTCCTGATGGAGAGCTGTTACTTTGTGTTATTGTCCTTTTGCTTATCTCCTTTGTTCTGGATTTTGTAACCCCTTTCCTTTTTTTGATTTTTCAGGAATGAGGTGTCTTCCTGAGCATTTCTTGAAGATGAGGTTTTGTGGCAATGAACTCCCTTAACTTTTGTTTATCTGGGAAAGGTTTTATTTCTCCATCGTATTTGAAGGATATTTTCACTGGATAGAGTATTCTTGGCTGCAGGTTTTTGTCCTTCATAGTTTTGAATATTTCATTCCAATCTCTTCTAGCCTGTAAGGTCTCTCCTGAGAAATCTGCTGATAGCCTTATGGGGTTTCCTTTGTAAGTTATTTTCTTCTGCCTGGCTGTTCTTAGTATTTTCTCTTTGTCATTGACTTTTGCTAGTTTCACTACTATATGCCTTGGGGTTGGTCTTCTTGCGTTAATAGAGTTTGGAGATCTATTGGCTTCTGTCACATGAAGTTCCATCTCTCTTCCCAAGTTTGGAAAGTTCTCAGGTATTATTTCTTTGAACAGGCCTTCTGCCCCCTTCTCCTTCTCTTCTCCCTCTGGTATACCTATAATCTTTATGTTGCATCTCCTAATTGAGTCGGATAATTCTCGGAGAGTTTCTTCATTTCCTTTTAGTCTTAGTTCTCTCTCCTCTTCTGTCTGCAGCATTTCTATATTCCTATCCTCCAAATTGCTAATTCTATCCTCCATATTATCGACCCTACTGTTCAGAGAGTCCAGATTTTTCTTAATCTCCTCCATTGTGTTCTTCATCTCCAGTATTTCTAATTGGTTCTTCTTTATAGTGTCAAGCTCTTTTGTGACATAGCTCCTGAACTCATTGAATTGTCTATCTGAATTCTCTTTTAACTCGTTGAGTTTTTTAATAATGGCAGTTTTGAAATCATCGTCATTTAGCTTATAGATTTCATTGTCTTTGGGATTGTTTTCTGGGTGCTTATCATTTTCCTTCTGTTCTGGAGATTTAATATATTTTGTATACTGCTTGATGGCATGGATTTGTGCCTCTGCATAGAGATAGAGTTTAGTTGCTCCTTCCACTTGTTGCGACTGGTGAGGGGGGGCAGCTGTTTAGACTGCACCAACCAGGAACCCTGTCAGCTGTTACTGACTGGACCTGGACCCCTCCTCACCATCACAGTGGTCCTGTGGGGTCCCTCGTTGGTTGTGGGGGCAATTGCAAGCCTCAGGCTGCTAGTGCCTACTGTTGCAGCCCACTTAGATATGCTCCCTCCTGTGGTCTGCAGTGGTGTTGTGGGCTTTCCAAGCAGCCAGGAGCAGGATCACCTATAATCACTGCTTTGTCCCTAACAGAGTCCACAAGATCACACTTGTCCACTATAGGTCCTAACAGAGCTATGGGTATCTTCTGCAGTCTGTTGTTAACTCACCTAGCTGTGCTACTTTTGCCCCGGGGCCTTCCTGCCTTGCGATTGCCAGTCGGGACCTCTCCACTAGTGCTGTGCAGAGGCTTTCACTGAGGCTGCTGTAGGAACCTGGAGTTCCCCCCTGGGCTACGTAACCATTTCACCAGAGCTCCGCTATGCCCCACTCCACTCTCACGGAATCTCTGGGAGCCCCTTGCTTCGTCTGGGACACGGCCAGAGTTCGTGGGCCTGGCAGTGCCTTGTAAGCTGCTGCCTTGTGGGGAATTCTGCTCTAGGGAGCTTCCTGGTGTTCCAAATGCTGGGAAGGGCCTCCTTGCCAATGGCGAGCAGAGGACCTCCCTGCTGGGGGGCATGCAAGACCCCGGAGCCTCCCCCAAGCTGCAGAGCCAGACGCTGGAGCTCCAGCCCTGTCCCCAAGCATGTCCATGGGAAGTCCAGGTGCCCCCTGCACCGACCCATGTGCCAGAGACCATGGGCCCAGAAGCAGCTTGCGGTCTGGTGCTGTGCTGGGGAATACATCCGCCGGGAGCTTCCCTTTGTTCTGGATTCTGGGCGGAGCCTCCCTGCCAGTGGGTGTGGGACCCTGGGGATTCCCCCTGGGCTTAGGTGTAATCGCGGGGGGGCTTGAGTAGGGCTGTTGTCACCTGTTTCCACCGTCGCTCCACTGGTGAGTGCACACTCCCACCCTTGGTGTGTGGCGATGCTATGGGGGAGTCAGCTGGAAGAGAGCCTCCTGCAGGAACTAAGCTGCCCGGGAGTCAGAGGTCGGAGTGTTTTCACCTATTTCCATCTCCTCCCGGGGGGTGTCCATCCGCCTTCTGATGTATAGTAGCACGAGACTCTTAGGCATCTTGAGATGCTATCTGGATATCCTTTGTTAATCGGTGAATGTCCAATTAGTTGTAGATTCGATGGGGGAGAGACAAAGAAGACCACTCACTCTGCCATCTTGGTCCCGCCTATTAGCACACTCTTATTGCAATTGTCCTCTTAATTGGTTGGTACCGAGTGTAGCTGGTTGCTATCCTCAGGGGCATACAGTTGTGACAGGCCTGAGGCCAACAAGGCTGATGTCAGTTCTCGTAGGAGTGCAGCTGAGTGGGGCTAGCCCTTGGCATGGAGGCACTCAGTTGTTTCAGGCTTTGGAAGGTGGGGCTGATCCTTTTTATGGCTATTTGTGAAGCACAAGTCTTCTGCCGCTGATAAGCCTCACCCCGCTCTGGATCACATACACTGTCAACACAGTCCTGGTCTGTGCACACTTCTCAACCCCCTAGAGCGTACCCCACTGCCACACTGCAGAGGCCCCCACCTCTGCCGCAATACCCCCCACAGTTCACCTGGTCCTCACACAAGCCCTGCCCTGCCCCATAGGGGCAGACACCTTTGCCTGCCTGTAGAGAATCAAGGCACTCAGTCAATGCAGGCTGAAAAGTAGCCTGAGGGGTTGGTGTTCGAGGAACATAGGGTTTTACTGTTGCTGTTGCTGCTGGCAGATCAGCTTGCCTTACATCCGGGTTATGGAACTGGGACTCGTCAGCCCAAGGCTTCACTACTGCCAGGAATCAGAATCCCAGCTGGCCTGGGTTGAGAAGTGGTGGTGGGGGTTCCTCACTAGGTTAGGCTTCCCTTTCCCTTTGGCTGGAGAGTGCAGACTTTTCTTGTATGTTTTGACTCTGCCTGTTGGTGGCTGGCGGCTGCTAGCCTCTCTGGCACCCAGTCCAGGGGTGTATGGGATATAAAATGAAAACCCAAGGATATTACCTTATTGTTCCTCAAGTTTTGAGGTCTTTAGTCAATTTACCTCTTTCTATCCCATTTTCAGATTGCTTTAACATTGTCAGTGAAATAATTTACAGAGTATTTTTTTGCATTTAAAGGGGGAGAGCAGGAGAAAGTAGTTCTGTTCAGTCTTGTTCTAGATTCCACCGTCATTCATAAATCACTCAATATATAACAGCAAGATTAGAGAAAGCTATGGTTCTTTAAATGTTCTCCAGCTTCGTCCAGCCACTGATAAAATATTGACTTCATTGAAGAGTCCTTTACTCCCATACAAATTCTTTCACTTAGTAATGTGATCTTCACAGAAATTGTACCAAGGTACTTGTTGTTATTATCCCAATTTTACTGCTGAAGGATGCCCAGGAGTAGCCCACAATTGTAAATCCTTTGTATTAAAAGACTTGGAAGTCAAGTCTCAGTCTTGTGATTTCAAATTGTGTCTTCCATCAGTTAATCCAGGAAAGGTGACAAATGTTCTATAGTGGTGCAAAAGAATTCAATTTATTTCCTTCCTAATTAGGAAGTATTCTAGGAAGTAATATTGTCTCAGATCATTCTTTAATGACGGTGGAATGTAGACAGGGGTGAATTGTAGAGGCATTTAAGAAAGAAGAATGGACATTAGTAAATGCATGGGGTTGCAAAAGTTTGAAAATTTTTTAAAGAAGTGAATGGAGTGCATTTTGTTTGGAACACATAGTATATAGAGGATAATTGTGACTAATGACAAACTTGGAGACTTATTGTAGAAGGCCTCGAATGCTATTCTAGAAAATGTGTTCCTAATTTGTGGGGCAATGGAGAATTTTAGGTAAACTTAATAAGGGACATTCATCATTATAGAGGTGCCTTGTTATAGAGCACCTGAATATATAGTATAAGATTAAAATAATTGTGACAATAGTGATTTACATAGTAAAAGATAGGTGACATAAAATCTCACTTAAGCTTGTAACAATTGATTTACTCAAAGCATAATGGTTGAAAGTACTCTATGTGCTGTGCGCTGTGATGACATTGTGCTAGGCACTGGGGTATATGGGTGGATATGACAGGCATAGTCCTTGTTCTTAATAAACTTACAGTCTAAAGGAGATAGGATAAATAAACAGGAAATTAGAGTATGATAAGTGATCCTATAGGATAAATAGAATACTATGTAAATAGAATGAAAAATAAATAACTTGGAGTTGAGGATTAGAAATTTTTTCTAGGAAGTGGTGCCTAATTTGAGAAATCATATATCCTGGTTTTTCCAGAACAGTTCCTATTTATGTCTGTGCTTCTGGTGTAATTATTACTAGTACCTCCTTCTACTCTCAAAAGAATCCCAGCCTCAATAACAAATTATCTGATAAACCTTTGTCTAAGTTAAAACAAGAATGAGTTGCAGTTATTCAGATAAATGACAGGGGGTAGGAATTTTTAATTATGGTAAATGGCATATACATAGACCATGAGGCAGAAGAGAAAACAACATGTTCAAAGAATACTAATAATAAATATTACTCAAAAGTTGAGTGTGATTGAAAACAAGAGATGAAATTGGGCACCTAGTTGAGCTCCAGACATGGAAACTACACACGCTTTTTTAAGGACTCTGTACTTTATACTGAATACCATGGGAAGTATTTGAAAGACAGTAAGAGATGGTTAGATTTGACTTTAGAAATACCAGTCTGGTTGGTCTGTTAACAGTAGATTTCAGGGATTTGAGTGGGATGAAAGAATGACTGTGGTAGAAAAACCAGCTAAAACCTTTCAGAGTGATACCAATGACGGATGATGGCAGGCTAACCCAGGATACTGGTAGTGAGGATAGACAGCTGAAGAAGAATTTAAACAATATCTCATAATTAGAATTTGTCAAAATTGGTAGATTATTGCAATTTGGAGATGAAGGAATGGGAATAATTAAGGATATGTGGCATTGTTTTTTAGCTTGAGGCATTGAGTTGGTAGTGCCATTCATGAACCAAGAGGGTGAAAAGAAAAAGAGGTCTTCAAGATATTTTGTAGTGGAAGTAATTCAATTAATTGAATGCAGAGAGTTAGGAAAAATAATAAACTGTTGGTTTATGTTTTCAAACTTGGATGATTTGAAAAGAACATGACATTTGGCACATTTAAAAGGGAGAGATGGTCCAGGTGGTAATAATAAGTTGAATTTTAGACATGCTTAGAATAGTTTAAGAGGAGGAAAAAGTTTAAGTGTTAAAGAGATTTTCACAGATGATTATGTCTAGCAGAACATTAGAAAGATCCAGGTGCATCCCAAGAGACAGATTAGGACTAGAAATATACAACTGGGAGGCTCACTGTGAGCTGTGAGAACCCTACACGTGGCTGAATTTCCAAACAGATACAAGGGACGAGATGCTGGGCAACAGGACTGTCAAAGTGAGGAAGACCAAATCTAGTTACCACAATTCTAGCCATATGAGGAAGTTTGGGTCAATACTTTTCAGTGAAAACTATTAATTTAATTTGGCCATTTTAAAATAAGTGACCTCTGAGAAAACATTTTAAGTAGAATCAAGGAGATAAAAAATTGAATGTAAAACTTTCAGGAGTAAAAAAAATAATGGAAAAGTAGAGACAGAGAATATAAACCATTTTTTCAATAGAACTTTTTTCTGTGAAATGTAGGGGAAGTGACTGTAGATTAATAACATTGATGAAGTGATATTCCTTATGAATGCATGGAATGACAACATATTCACAGGCAGAGAAGAACCACCAGAGAAGGAAAGTTTCAAAAGAAATTGGGGAAATTAACTGATGGAGTGAGTTCCACAGTTTCGGATTAAAAATACACGGTATTTATAATCCAGCCAAAAAAAGAGGACGCTTTTTATCTCGGTGATAAGAAAGGTATAAAACTGGGCTGGCAAAAATACATAAATTTTTAAAGTAGACAAGGGTAAAATGAGTGGAGCAAAAGAGTGCATAATATTTATTGAATTTCTCTTATGAGACAGGCTCTGTACTGAGTTTTATCCTTAGTAATTCTCATAAGAACACTTATAATTACCAATCTACTTAGTCAGGTGAGGTTATCTCTTGTAATTTTTTAAAAAGGCAAATCTTTCTTTTTCTTTTTGGTGAGGAAGCTTGGCCCTGAGCTAGCATCTGTTGCCAATCTTCCTCTTTTTTTTTGCATCCCCAAAGCCCTAGCACATAGTTGTGTATCCCAGTTGTAAGTCATTCTAGTTCTTCTATGTTGGATGCCACCACAGCATGAACTGATGAGCGGTGTAGGTCCACGCCCAAGATCTGAATGGGTGATCCCCAGGCCGCCAAGCAGAGCACGTGAACTTAACCACTTGGCCATGGGGCTGGTCCCCCCAAAAAGGCAAATCTTGGTGGCTTAGTTAAAGTTTTACTGCTTGCTTACACTAAGGTAAAATACAGTCATTTGGAGGCGATCCAGATTCATTTGCCTTGACCATCCATTGGGTCCTTGGAATTCTCCACTAGATGCCATATGGCCAATAAAGTAGGGAAAGAGTGTTTGTGTAGAACTGAGCCTAAAATTTTAGGGGTTACACCTGCAAGTGGCATGTACTAATTCCACCTGCAGTCACCTTAGCCCTGATGCACTGTCAAAGCCTAAGAAAGGAGCCTCGATGGGTGCTCAGAAAGAAAATGAAACAGGGTTTGTTGAACTCCTAGCATCAACCATGAGATAGTAAGCATCATTATCTCCACTTTGCATAGAAGGTAACAGATTTAGAGAGTGCTTAAGCAACTCGCCCAGAGTAACACAGCTTAGTAATGGAATTGGTCGAGTCTGGTGTTGATTCTCACAGTAAATTAGAACATATCATCTTCTGCAGAAAGTGACAATGAGGGCCATAGAGCAGAGTGAAAAGGCTTCACAATCTTTTGAGGAGAAAACAAGTGTACGTAATGTGGGAACAAATTGATTGAAGAGGATTTAAAGCTAGAAACACCCATCTCTTTTGGATCCAATTACCTCAGTTTTAAAAGCCCTTTTGAGGAAACTCAGCAGACTTCTTTCATTCATTCATTATTCGAAAATTTTTATTAGATACACATTACCTGTCAGACACTATTCCATATGTTTAGTGGACAATACAGTCTCTGCCCTCATTGAGCTTACATTTTGGTTTTCAGAGACAGAGAAGTATAACCACAGATGCTGATTCTGCTTAACTTATGTCAAAAAGTAAAATGATATATTGAAAGAATATGGGGTAGCCTAAAGTTAAACAAACAGAAAAACCCTAAAGAATTAGTACAGAAACTATGATTGCTCAGAGGATCCATATTAAGAAAACTAACGGAGTTTCCATTCCAGGAAGAGGAGTTCTAATTGAGCTGGGTTATATGCAAACCTCTTGGCTAGGTACCTTATAGAAGATCCCACCAAGAGGGTAAAAAAAAAAAAGTAAAAGATAATTATCCAAAAAAAATTATGATATGGTTACTAGAAAAACAGAGAATAGATGCCAACAGAGAAAAATAAACCACAGATAAAAACATAACAAAACTACAAAAATAAATTAATTTTAAAAAGAATTATTTCAAAGTGTGAGAAATACAATGAGCACAATAAGAAACATCATAGGATCAAAAATAGCTGGAAGGAGAGGGAAGCTACCTTAGATAGTGTCTTAAGGAAAACTACTCTGATTGAAGTAACTTTTAAGATGGGTCCTGAAGAAGGAGGAGTCAAGCATGAAAGCAGCTAGGGACAAGCCTAATGGGTCGAGGGAATGAAAAGTTCAAGGGCCCTGAGACAGGGTCTTTTTTTAGGAGTAGAAAATATGCTACCATAGCTAAAATATAGTAATGTAGTGAGTTAGAGGAAAGGGAGGGAGGAGTATGTGGAATTCATGCCAAGTTGCGATAGATTAAGTTTAGGTTGAATTCAGGTGGCTGCTGTCATTTAGAAGAAAAGCATGTTAACTCATGAGTGTCAAGTGAGTGAATTCTTTCTTTTTTTTTTAGAGGAAATAAAAATTTCTTTTGTTCTTGATCTATTTCCACCAACTCTGTTTCTACTAGAATTTTATCATAAGAGCAACCTACTTTGGTAGTTCCCATTGTTAGTACTAGTCTTAGTTGTCATATCTTGCCAGCTCTTTTGGGCAAGAACCTTCCTGTTCGCAAAGGTAACTAACTTGGAAGAGGGAAAAAACATGTTCCTTGAAGTAACTCAAGCTGGGATCAGTCTTGACTGAGCCACTTCCTACGCACATGGCTTGGGTAAGTTACTTAGCTTTTCTAATCTCAATGGACTCATCTTTAAAAGGAAGACAATAATACCTAATTCCCAGGGGTTTTGAATGGATTAAATTAAATAGCATTGTGTTAAAGTTATGGACTGAAGCTTATGTCCACCGAAAAATTCGTCTATTGAAATCCTAATCCCCAGTGTGATGGTATTAAGAAGTAGGGCCTTTGGAAGATAATTAGGCTATGAGAGTACAACTCTCATGAATGGCATTAGTGCCCTCATAAAAGAGACCCCAGAGAGCTCTCTGGTCCCTTCCACCGTGTGAGGACACAGTGAGAAGACGGCTGTCTTTGAACCAGGAAGCGAGCTCTCCCCAGACACCAAATATGCCAGCACCTTGATGTTGTGCTCCCCGCTCTCCAGAACTGTGATAACTAAATGTTTGTTGTTTAAGCCACCTACTCTATGATAGTTTTTCTTAGAGCAGCCCGATCTGACTAAGACAGTTAAACTACTATAATTCCCAAAACAGAAAGGGCTAATAAATAGCAGCTTTTAAAAGAGTGTGAAACACACCAAGTATCAGGTGCTCAAGAAGAAAGCCAGCAGCACCCACTTCAGACTTCAAAGAAGTGAGAGACGTGCTTGACTTCTGAATTCTTGTTACAACCAGAGGGTTCATAGTGTAATCTGGAAATTTAGTTAAATAAGAAAATATAAACTCATTATTTTAGTTAAGGTTCTCCAGAGAAACAGAACAAATAGGATGTGAGTATATATAAATATGTAGAGAGAGAGACAGATTTATTATAAGGAATTGCCACATGTGATTATGGGGGTTGGCAAGTCTAAACTCCGCAGGATGGGCCTGCTGACTGGAGACCCAAGAGAGTCAATGCTGTAGTTCCAGTCTGATGGCAGTCTGCTGGAGAGCAAGGATGAGCAGGCAGTGCAGATGAGGTCTGAAGGCAGTCTGCTATAGAACAAGGATGAGCCAGCAGTGCAGATGAGGTCTGTGCAGATGAGGTCTGAAGGCAGTCTGCTATAGAGCAAGGATGAGCCGGCAGTGCAGATGAGGTCTGAAGGCAGTCTGCTATAGAACAAGGATGAGCCAGCAGTGCAGATGAGGTCTGAAGGCAGTCTGCTATAGAGCAAGGATGAGCCGGCAGTGCAGATGAGGTCTGTGCAGATGAGGTCTCAAGGCAGTCTGCTTTGGAACAAGGATGAGCCGGCAATGCAGATGAGGTCTGAAGGCTATCTGCTGAGGAATTCTCTGCTGCTCAGGGGAGGCCAATATTTTTGTTCTATTTAGGTCTTCAAGTGATTGGATGAGGCCCATCCACATTATGGGAGCAATTAGCTTTACTCAAAATCTACCAATTTAAATGGTAATCTCATCCAAAACACTGTCACAGAAATACCCAGAATATATTTGACCAAACGTCTGGGCACTCCATGGCCTAGCCAAGTTGACACATAAAATTAATCATCACACTCATTTATTTGTCTGCATTTCTGTGACCACGTTTCAGCCAAACAGGCTTACTTGTTCGATCCTATGGAAATCTTCGAAGATAGCATTGGTAAAAATTTGATTTTTAAAAGGTTAAGATTGACTTTATAACAGTCCCTAACTCATTTTGGAAAGGATTTGAAGTAGCTAAAAAAACAAAAACAAATATACAATATAATGTTGCAAGAGGAAGAGAGACGGAAATACTTAACAGTTAGTACATAAAGTAAAACTTAATCAGGATCTTTTTTGATGTATACCTCAACTTTTACTAGGGTTGAAAACAACTAAAATTTAGGAAAATATTATAAATTAGATAAAAGTGAGACGGCAAAAGAAAAATAACATGAAATGGAGGCAGAAATGAGGGAAATATATACCAAAAAGCAAAGAGCACAAAACCAAATAATTAATGGGAAGCAGGCAAATGATATAAATGAGTGACGTGGGCCAGTATAAGGTAATGTGGGTAGTGGCAACTTTGGTCAGTTACTTCCTGTTGAAGAGAGCAGTTCCACCCAAGTGTGGTTAGAATATAGCGCTGCTATTGCTAAAATTATGTGTGTGTGTCTCTGTGTGTGTGTGTTTGTAAAATTTCTGATTGTCCAAACAAAGTTTACCAAAACACAAACAAACGAAGAAACGCACATTTATGGAATAAATTAAATCCCTTGGGCAGCCGAATGCTGCCCCCTGGATCCCTACTCTAATTCCTCAGAGTGGGCCTTAAAGCTGTTTAAACTTTCTTGCAGCTAGTGTATACAGGGAACCTTAGTCAGCTATAGAATTTGAAATATCTATCAAATAAAATCAGACTAGATGTTAAGAGAGAGAATGATTAAGATCACTGGGGCTGGCCCCGTGGCCGAGTGGTTAAGTTCGCGAGCTCCGCTGCAGGTGGCCCAGTGTTTCTTTGGTTCGAATCCTGGGCGCGGACATGGCACTGCTCATAAAACCATGCTGAGGCAGCGTCCCACATGCCACAACTAGAAGGACCCACAACGAAGAATATAGAACTATGTACCGGGGGGCTTTCAGGAGAAAAACAAAAAAATAAAATCTTTAAAAAAAAAAAGATCAGAAGGAAATTCTTCCACAGGGGCACAGAAAGAAATTTGTGTAATGTAACAGGTAATGTCACTCACTCATCCTTATTGTAGACATAGCAATGAGCCCCTTGATGCACCTCTAACAATAGTTATGAGGGTAGATGGTAGTCACTATTGTTGTTGGAAGGAAAAAAAAAATCCATTCAATTCCTAACACAAAATGGCAGATTCTTAGTTAAAAACACAGTGAGAATCTCTTAATTCCTTGCTTAGATAATCAACAGTTGTTATACACGTCTTCCTAAAATTACATAAAAGTTTGAATATTTATTAAAACATATGGAACTGTGATTTTTTTTCACTCAGCATTGAAAGAGCTTATTACATTTTACAATAGTACAAAATGTGGCTGAGAATTTTTACTCAGTTTTCAGTATGTAAAATACCTGCCTAAAATGCATAAAAATCTACAGCAATGTGCATCACAAAATACTGTAGATTTAATGAATGCTACTAAAACTTCTAACATTTCTAATATTTTGCATCATTCAATTTCACAGAAATTGGTAGAACTGCAAGACTTTTGCTCATAATTTCATATTAACTACTTAAGTTTTCTTGACATATACCAAATTTAGATTATATTGTTGCTGCATAAATGTTTAATTTAGGTGAACTTTTTAATGCTTTAATATTGCTGGTCTATTTCTTCCTAAGCGTTATTTTTGCACGTCTTCTAAAGCCTGATATAAGTTCCCCGGGCGTAATAAACAAGTACAGATTGCAGATAGAATGTATTTTAAAGAACTAGAGAATACATTTTCAAAATATTTTTGTATGCTTGCAATAAAACTTGCCAATTTTTCCCTTGGAATGTAGTTTAAAGAAAACAGGATTAAAATTTTCCTTTTATAAGACTCTTCTGTAAATAACAATTATTTGATCAGAAATGGATTGAAATCAATTCTGTTGTATTTGTATTTTTCACTTAAATTTAAATTCTTAGAGGTCAAGACTAGCTTCTATGTATTTTTGAATCTCTAGCTCCTCTCATAGTTCATGGCACTTAGGCACTTAATAAATACATATTAAATAATTGTTTTGTCTACCTATGTGTGTGTGGTTGAAGTAAATATATTGTCCTCCTTTAACTAAAATTGTACTCAGCCTTTATTTGATGGCTGAATATGCATGTGTGTGTATCCTTTGATTCTGGAATTCCTAACACCAGGTCATTTTCCTGCCTATGGATAAGATTTCTATGCTCTACTTGAAGCACATTATATTTTTGAAATATTAATTAAGGATATGGTCTGCTCACTTTTACATCTGTACATTTTTTTCTTTTTCTAGATAGTTTTGTTTAAATAAAATAGCTTCACCATTCTGTTTCTTTGTTAGATTTTTTTCAGAGGGAAAATTAATTGAAATGCAAAATGGAAAAGCTAAAGAAAACAAGTGAACTATTGTGAGTCCCTCAGGTTCTTCCATTTGGATCTAAGTTATTTCCGTTTGTGAACATGAGCCACTTACTGCTGTTGCAGCTATCAGCATACTACTATTGCAACATCTCAACATGGGTAGTGGATATCTTTACTTAAAGAAATTTTCAAGAACAGCAAACTCTTCTAAATTGCGAACTCCAGACAAGAATGAGGCAAATTCCCTCTCTCCTCCTTCTCCTTTCCCAAGGAGTCAATACAAAAAACAAATAATTGCTGTATAAACATAAAAAAATAGGCTTTTTATGTGCTACTTGCACTTGAGTAACTCTAATATTGAATATGCATTTAGAAGGAAGCTTCTGAAATAGATATATATGAATAAGATTAGAAGGTTTTAGATCAAAGATGCTAATATCATTAGAACATAGAAAAAGAGGCCAAGTATTTTACTCCAGTAGATAAAAATGGATAAGGTGGGATTAATTGTGCCTTTAAAGGACTGGCCTTGCTGGACAGAGTCAATGGCTGCCAATAGGTTATGATGGGACAGATTCTGAAAGCCTCCTCTGTCGCTAAATTTCTCTTTGGTCAACCAAGCAATTGTGAAATGTTGATAACCCTACTCTGGAAGGTTCTAGTGAGAACAAGAGATGATCTATACCATGCACCTAACACAGCATGTTGTACCTAAGACATAGCAACATCTCAATTAATATTCTCTTCCCTCAGCTTTCTCATGAAATCAGGGAGGGCCCTGGATCAAATTCAAATGTTCATTTTAAGGCTAACATTTAAAACCTGATTTTCTTTTTTTCCCTTAAATTGGAAAGTCCCAAAACCTGAACTTCCCCTAATAAACATTGATCATAGGTCTCCAGTCGCTTGGACAATACTGATTTATGTAGTATAATTATTAATAGCATTGATTTACATTCTCAAAATGGACTCAGTTTGAATGATAAATTTTATGGTAATCATATTAATAAAGCATATTTAATTGAAGATTTGAGAGTGACTAATAGGAAAGTTCTGGAGACAAGATAGGGCTTTGGCAGTGCTGGATTATAAGAAGCTTCATTATGGGGTTTCTTGAGCAGCACAGAAAATTAAAAGTTCAGTGAGCAAGGGGAGAAGGTATCGAAAAGATGGAGAAGGCCCCTTTTCAGATAGGGAGGAGGCTGATACCAGAAAAGGTAAATGAATTCACCTGAGTCATGTAGGTGGGTAAGAACAGAAATAGGACAATAATTAAACTTTCTTTAGTAAAAGCATTATTAAAAGAAAAAATTTTATAGAAAAGTAAATTAATTGGGTTTAGTTAAGAAAGTAAAGCTTTTTTTAGTTTAAAAGTAAATCTTTACTTTGAAAACCTAGAAAATTTCAAGCAATAAACATGTTTTTTTCCTTAGAAAGTTTTGCCAAAATGTATCTAGTATAATTTTAAAGATAAGGATTCCAAGCTTCTGTAGATTCTGACAGTCTAAATGTTGATGCTATCCTCTTCCCCTTCAAAAATACAACAGTACTTTCAGGAGCTCGAGATATGCAAAAATGTACCGAGGAGCTAGTTTGGGATGCTTTGCATAGAAAGCTAATAGGAACTTTGATTTGTCTGGATGCTGACAGCTGAGGAGACAGGAGGTGGAGAGAGGAAGAACCCCAGGAACATGGTGGGATGCCCAGTCAGAGGAAAAGAGGCAGCTAATGGGGAATTCTTCATGGCAGAGACTGTGAAGAACAGAAATGTTTAGCTTTAAAATAGAAAGTTTTGTCCCCGTGGTGTATGTTTTTCAGTTTATGCCAATATCTCGTTAGAAGTTCTCTATTCACAATAGCCTGTGTCATGGAACTGTGGGAAATTACATGATTTGAATGAGACAGAAAGTGAGGCCTGACTATTATCTAGTATCTGGCATGGGGATTGTGGGTGATGATCCACAGTGAAGAGAAAGGTGACCTCAGGAAAATCTCAGCTTCTTGAGGAGGAACCCAGAGACCAGAGAAAGCTGTCCACAGAACAGGCTAATTCAGAGGCGGACGTGAGCCAGACCCTGTTTATCCTAAATGTATTAGAGAAAGGAAACTCTCAGCTTTCAGATTCCAGCTCATGACTTAGTACCTATAGGATCTTTGAGAAGTTATATGTTCTCCCAAACCTGTTTCCTTATGTGTAACACTAGGATAATGAGAGCATCTACTGCAGAGGATGGCTGGGAAAATTACATGTAATAATCCACTTTAAGGCATTCAGCCCTGTGCCTGGCTAGTGGCCAGAACTCTATAGAAGCTAGTGATAGTTTTAGCATTAGTATATCATTTTATATTCAGTGTATTGTTCTTGTATTCATTTCATATTAATAATATAAATATTCTCCCATATCACTGAATATTCTTTGAAGCACATTTTTTTTTAAAGATTTTATTTTTTTCCTTTTTCTCCCCAAAGCCCCCTGGTACATAGTTGTATATTCTTCATTGTGGGTCCTTCTAGTTGTGGCATGTGGGACGCTGCCTCAGCGTGGTTTGATGAGCAGTGCCATGTCCGCGCTCAGGATTAGAACCAATGAGACATTGGTCTGCCTGCAGCAGAGCGCGTGAACTTAACCACTCGGCCACGGGGCCAGCCCTGAAACACAATTTTTAATAAATGTCTAGTAGTTTATTCTATTGAATCCTATGCTTAATTTAATCATTCCTTAATTTTTTGGCAATTTATGTTGTTTCAGATTTTTTTATTAAACCATGCCATCACTCTTTTATTTATTTATTCATTTGGTGAGGAAGATTGGCCCTGAGTTAACATCTATTGCCAATCTTCCTCTTTTGCTTTTTTTGCTTGAGGAAGATTCTCCCTGAGCTAACATCTGTACCAGTCTTCCTCTATTTTGTATGTGGGACACCGCCACAGCATGACCTGATGAGCAGTGTGCAGGTCTGTGCCTGGGATCTGAATCTGCAAAGCCCGGGCCGCTGAAGCAGAGTGCACAAACTTAACCACTATGCCAGTGGGCCAGCCCCTGTTTCAGATTTTAACTATCATAAAAGACAATGGCAAACCTCCACATTTAAAACTTGATAAGCATTTTTTTACTATTTAGTCAAGAAAAATCTGCTGAATGCCACTTAAATGTGCCAGAATATATAAGCATTTTAAGATTCTTCATACAAAGACAACTTACTCCATGGGAAATGAATACAAAATTATCCCATTTTGATTACAATGTTTTAATTTGCAAATAAAGCATCATTTCAAACTGGCTTAAATAAGAAGAAAAAAATGTTAGAAATTCCAAAGGTAGAGTAACCTTCAAAGTGGCTTGATAAGAAGGCTCAGTATCCTTAAGAACTCATGTTCGTTCCATCTCTCCTATCTGTCTTGGTGTTGACGTCATGCTCAGACAGATGGCAAAGTGACTATATCAGTTTCAAGTATTTCATCTGGACACAGCGAGGCCCAGTACCTTCTTCGATAAACAAGGGCACCTCCACAGACTTCATTGGTCATTGGCCAGGTTAACCACATGCCTATTCCCAACCAATCCCTGGAAAGGAAGTTGGATTACCATAATTGACTTGATTAGTTACTTAGGACGGACTGGATATAGGGGAATCAACAATAATAACCATGATTACCACTGTCAGTGTTAGAGAGTATGACTTCCATTTCATCCTCACCAGTACCCAGTGTAGTGGTAAACTTCCATTTCTATTTGTGTTCCACCAGGAAATAAGTTTGGGTACAATATACACCATGGTTCTGCACAACCATTGTTGACTAACTATTGGACTGAGTGAAGGAGTGAGTGAATAATCAATAGAGCAGGACTTATCAGGTCTTTAGTTCAACTGGGCTATACTCTCCTGGGTCGAACACTACTAGCTTGAAAGAGGAGACGATCTTTCTTAAATACAAAGGGGATATTGTATGCCATGAAAGGATCTTGAGCAATAATATTACTCAACAGCTAAATCATTATTTGGGGGAATCTAAAGTGACTGTAAGTTAAAACGTGAAAATGAGTGTAAAAAGAAGGGAAATTTAAGCTCTCAATGGAATAATCCTTCAGCTGAAATGGCCTCACACTGTTTTTCTTGGATTATTTTGAGGCCCATTGTATTATCTGAAGGAAGCCTATTGAGCAATGATTGACTGGTGCTGACCTGGTACTACACTCGTTTTGCACAAAAGCTTCTCGGCTGTAATGCTTGGTGAGGATATACAGTGAAGTCAATTGTGATCCTGAAACAAAATGAAACCACTCACCCACTCCTGCAAGGTTTTAAGTATGACACATTCTATTACATTATAATTTTGAAAAAAGTCATTTCTTCCCATGGCTAATTATTAACTTTCAAATGGATACTGTACAAATTGCAATTAAATGTCTTTACTTTATTGAATGCATATGTTGTCGGGAAATATAATTCCACTCTAAAGGGTTTCACGGTTTTACTGACACCCAGCTCTTTTGTTCTGGTTTGGTCTCCCCTCTCACTGCCTCTGGCCAATTGAAAAACTGCCTTGTTGAGCTTCATGCTTTCAAATTCCTTGATGTGCATCACTGCACAGAATAAACACTCAGGTGATTTCCAAGCTTTTTTTTCTTTCCTTTTTACTTTTACCTAAACGCGGTGGAGATGCTATGGCCAGCAACAGTGTTTAAACAAGTGCATCCAAACATGTGAAAAGTTTTAACTGCATATTCACATTTGTATCCAAATTTCAAACTTGACTACTTTTCACATATGGCTCTGAAATTTGAATTTGAATGTGTATATGGAAGCTTGAGTGAATGAATAAAAGAAGAAAAAAGACACCCATCTGATATTTATCTCCACTTGAAACAGTAAATTACTTTTACCATTTAGTAGAAAAAGACATATAAAAGATATGTCTTAAACATTGCATTACTAGATTCTTGAGCTTGAAATACAAAATGGTTGAAACAACTATAAAAAGAAGAACAAAACAAAAATGGTTGAAGCCATTCTAAGCAATATTGGAAAAAAATGAATAAATCCAGTAGTTAAAGAGGGAAAAGCATAATTTAGCCCATGTACATACCAGTGACCTAAGTCCCTCAGGTCCCAATAAGTTACATTGTGGAAATCATGAGACTGCCAAGGACACTAAAGATTTTAGGACTGTGTTTTCTAGGAATCATTAAACATTTGAGAGGGATTGCTTCCTGGACATCATCTTGTCTTGCCTTTTATTTTAGATGTGAAGAAGCAGAATTCCAGAGATAGAATATGATTTTCAGAAATTAGCTCCTGGACCCAGAGTGAGGAATGCAGACACTGAGTAGTCAAACCTATATAGAATGCCTGATGACTGGCGAGATTAGAAATTACTTCTACAAAATAGGATAAGCAAATATTGGACCTCTACATGACTAAGAGAGCTTTTTTAAGACAGGGGATTTCTCTGATGTTTTATCCTCTAGGTCAGCGGTTCTCAATAAGGGGCAGTTTTGTCCCGTAGGGGACATATAGCTCTCTGGAGTTATTTTTGATTCATCACTATGGGGGGGTGTGAGACGTGCCACTGGCATCTAGTGGGTAGAGGCCAGGGATACTTCTAAGCATCCTAAACTGTCCCAAACATCAGTAGTGACAAGGTTGAGAAACCCTGTCCTAGAGTATTATCCAGAGAACAAAGTCTAGGTTACACTAGCGGTCAATAGAATGCGTCTTGCTAGTCATTCTTTAAAGTGCATAAAATTGCATGTACTTACACAAGTATAGTCATTGCAGCATGGTAGGGATGTGTCCAGAGGAAGTGGCTCACAGGTCAATATACACGGATGGAAAAACTTCTCAGCTGTGCCAACGTGGGAATTGTTATGAGGTCATATTTCTCTGGAGATGGTTTACCTATGGAGGAAAGTCTGGACCTGAAATGACATTCAGATTCAGAACCAGGGAGTCAACCAGCCATCACGATTGCATCTGTGGATCCCTCTGCCAGGAATACTGTGCCCCTTCATCTTCCTATGGCCCCTTCCTTCTTGTCATAAAAATGTCCATTCAAACATCACTTGCCATACTTTCCTGACCACTTGATTCAATTTGCCCTTGCCATCTTTAGTCACTTTCTATGACATTGTTGTTTTCACTATCTGAAATAATCCTTTTTGTTTATTTGTCAAATATTTTCCCCCACCAATTCAATCAAGAGTAAAATTTGGAAAAGCAGGGATCTTTACATTTTTCTCGCCATTATACCTTCAGTGCTTATAGTAGGTGCTCAATGAACATTTCAGTTATCCAATTCATTCAGTAAACATTTATTAAGTGCCTATTATGTGCCGAATACTTTTCCAGCCACAAACAAAACAGAACAGTATTCCTGTCCTCATGGAGCTTGTGAATGAGAATAAATGAATGAAGTCATGAATCTACCTGGAAAGCTTAGGTAGAGGCGGCAAAGGAGAATCAGTAGATTTCCAGCAATGATGAGGCGAGCACAGTGGAAGGAGGAAAAGACAAGTGATAAATGATTATACATGCAACTAAGCATGTAAGTTCTGGAGATAATCACAATATTACTTTTACAATAACTCAGGGACCACTAGGTGCACTGAGTCTTAAAAGTAATGCCCACCTTGTTGATGGATATAGTTATGTCCATTGATAGTAATAACAAAGTTAATTATGTGTTACAATTAAACAATGACATATTATGCTCACTTAAAGATAATAATTCTGTGGAAGTCCCATATGATTAACATATGGGATTTAACCATCTTGTGAAGTAGGACAGGTAAATAGCATATTCATATTATACTTATGAGGAAAGTGAAGCTCAAATAGATGAACTTGCCCAAGTTCACACACCTACAAAAATACAAAATATATCCTGTGTGTAACATGTTTTTTCTTTGCTTTTGTTTTGTAAGCTAAAAGCCTTTTGCATTACTCACTTAGTGAAGGTTTTAGGGGATGAAGGGAGCTTGATTAAGGGAAAAAGATAATATAAGCATTGGCAAAAAACAGGTAAGTGTAAAGTTAGGGTGGGTAGAGTAAATTATAATTGTATTCCAAGTACATGGAA
The DNA here is from genome assembly GCF_041296235.1 of Equus asinus. Taxonomy (NCBI): domain Eukaryota; kingdom Metazoa; phylum Chordata; class Mammalia; order Perissodactyla; family Equidae; genus Equus; species Equus asinus. The sequence continues at coordinate 146,609,431 of NC_091792.1, forward strand.
TGTGAATATATTCTCTAAATAATGCATATGCCTAAGAGAACTTCTTGCTAAGAAGAGAATTATTTTCTTTGTAATTGTCATTTTTAACTTATCTGTATTATCTCCAACATAGGAAAACTCTTAATTTCTTTACATCCTATTATGATAGAATGTGAAAGAACTTTAGTGATCTTAGCATTTTATCTACTTTTTATTCTTCTCTTTCTCAAGACAATTTGAGGTTGCTATAAAAACAAACAAACCTATCTACAACAGAGTCACTAAAACAAAAGAATAGAAAAAAGAAATCAGAACTATGGAAAGGAGGAAAGTACATTTTAAATGAAAATCATTCTCATCATGGGGAATAAATACCCCAGTGCACCTTAGGGACCAGAATAACTTATGGGGTTTCTCTTATTTAAAAGATTGAAGCAGATCAAGCAACCCCTTAGTAGACATAATATTTTCCTGGCAATTGATATTAAAAAGATCTTACATAGAGGAGAAAATCACCTAGTTAATATTCTAACATCATGCATCATTTTTGTTGGACAAAGAATTTAGGTACAAGCAGGGATGATGGTTTTTATTCACTCATCCAGTGATTCAAATGACTTCGATTGATTTTGCATATGTTCCAGGAATGCAGAAACAAACCGTGGCCCTATATCTGTAGAACACTGAGAAGGGTGGAAAGGACATTTAAACTAATAATTTTATGCTATAAAACAGGAATACGTAAACAGTTCTGGAAACATGGAGGTGACAGCATCTAATTTTGCTCACTTGGGAGTCCAGAGAAAGACTCATGGGAGGAGGTAAATTTTCAGTTGACTCTTGAAGTGGGTATTTCCCAGATCGATAAAGGAAAGTGAAAGGAATTTCAAGAAGAGTAAAGAGAAGAAAATGTCAAATTATAGGACAATTTGAAGAAATCTGAATAACTCCAAATCATAGGAAAACCTCAGAGAGTAGGGAGAGATGACCATGGAAAGGTAGATAAGGTTTTATGTGCCGTACTAAGAAGTGAGCTTTTAAGGCTTAAAAATGAGGTGCCTTTAAAGGATGTTCAGCACAAGGGGAATAAGATCAGATTTGTATTCTAGAATATCAATCAGTTCTCTAAATAGGCATTCCTATGTTTTTAAAGAACAAAACAAAAGTAAATCAGAGAGAGAGGCACACACACACACACACACATATAGAGAGATATAGAGATATATAGGAAGAGATTTATTATGAGGGAACAGCTCACATGATTATGGAGGCTGAGAAGTGCCACGATCTGCTGTCTGCAAGCTGGAGACCCAGGAAAGCCAGCAATGTAGTTCCAGTCCAAACCCAGGCCTGAGAGCCAGGGGAGCCACTGTGTAAGTCCTATTGTCTCACTCAGAGTCTGAAGGCCTGAAAACCAGGTGGCCGATAGTGGAAGTCCCGGTCCGACACTGAAGGCTTGAGAACCAGGAATGCTGATGTCCTAGGGAAGAAGATGGATGTCCCAGCTTAAGAGAGAGAGAGAGCGAATGCGTCCCTCCTTTCCTTTCTGTCTTTTTGTTCTCTTCAGACCTCGACACATTGGATGATGCCCACTTGCACTCGTGAGGGGAATTTTGACTCAGTATATCAAGCCAAATGCTGATCTCTTCCAGAAACACCCTCATAGACACACCCAGAAATCAGATTTTACCAACTATCTGGGCATCCCATAGCCCTGTCTACTTGACACGTAAAATTAACCATTGCAATTTTGCTATGTGCCAAGCACTGCACTAGATATCAGTATGAAGAGCTGAATAAATTAGAAGTGGTCTCTGTGTTCACAGAGCTTATAGACTACTGTGAAGACAGATACTAAAAATGGTTTTAAGTAATTAAGTAAATAGTTAAAAGTGTGCAAAATGCCTTAAGGGAGAAATAGAAGGGTCTCTAGGAGTGTAAAACAAGGGAATCTAACTTTGACAAAGTAAGCTTCTCTGAGAAAGAGATGTTTAAGTGGGCATGTGAAGGACTGGTGAGATTTAGCTAGGTAAAGAGAGGTTGGCAAGAAAGAGACATGGCAGAGAACATGGCTTCTTAAAGAATCCCAGAGAAACCCAATGTGGCTGGAGAGAAGAGAATGAGGGGAAGAGTGGCCTAAGGTGAGATTGGCAGGGCAGGAGGAGCTGGATCAAGAAGGCTTTACAGACCCCATTAAAGAATTTTCCCTTCACTCTAAAGTCAGTGGGATGCGTTAGAAGGGTTTTTTTTTTTTTTTGCAGGACAGTAGTCTGGTGGGAAGGCTGGCCCTGACTGTGCTAAAGAACCTTCCTCCTGTTCTCTCTCCATCTGTGCCAAAGCTGTGTCTTACTATCCCCCCAAAATATATTTCCCAGTTATAGCACTTTCCACCTGGATTTGAACTTATTAATGACAGCTAACAATTGCACAGCACTTACTTTGTGCCAGGCATTGTTCTTCTATCTATCTATCTATCTATCTATCTATCTATCTATCTATCATCTATCTATCAAATCTATCCATATATCTATCTATCTACTGATCTATCATCTATCTGTCTGTCTTTCTATCAATCATCTGTCTGTCTTCGTCTATCACTTATATACACACACATACATCCACATATGATCTTTGCAACAGCTTCATGACAGTTTCTATGATTATCTCCAATAAAATACTAGATAACTGAATTGTTGAGAGTCTAAGTAAATTGCCAAACATCATGAAGTGAGCATAAGGCACAAATGGGATTTGGACCCAAGGTGTCTGCCTCCATGGTCCATGCTCATAAGCATCATAAAATACTGTCTCAGGAATTGTGGGTTGGATGTCTGGATATATGGCTAGCTAGGAGAATTGCGCTGGGCGTCATCATCTCACTTCTCTAGGCCCTCACTTTTCCTGTATTGATTCAGGCCTCCGGAGGTCCACATCCTGAAACACCTGAGGAAGGGCATATTGGATTACACTGGGGGTGTGTAGTTTGAAAACATCTTTCAGGGAATTCTAATACACCTTGCTTTGCTCTCTTTTCAACTCAGGGAAAATGACTGCATTAGATGGCTTGTGAGGATCTCTCTCACAGGGATGGTAAAGTCATTAAATGGAAGTTTACAGAGGATTAAATCTCAACAGTGTGCTAGATACACATCACAAGCTTAAAAACACTCAACTTGTGGGTGGCTCCATTTCTCCATTTTTTATTTGAAGGTTTGCCTTGCATATATGTTTTGCGTAAAATACCCAATTTTCATTGTTGTTTTGTTCTGCTGTTTAGGCCAAACTCTGTAACCTTCAAGAATTGTTCTCATTTTTGGTAAAAAAAAAAAAAAAATTCACCATGATTATAGATAGCTGTTGCTCTTTTTCAACTTTCCCCCCTCCTCTGTGGAGAGAACATTATGCTTATATTATTTTCACTTGCAGAATTATGAGAGAACTGGACTAACAAACATGCCTTATGATTAACTTGTTCATAACACTACCTTGGACAGTTTCTCAGTGATGATAGACATGGACACAGCAAAATGCAAACTCTGCAATCTGAATCAAATCGCTTTTTTCTCCCCGTATTGTTATTCATTTTTTCCTGATATATCCCCTGAGAGGAGTTGTTTCTGTCACCCTTCTCCTCAAAATGACACGTTTATGCTTAAAGTAGTATGGAATTCATTGTGAAATAACAATCACCCAGAATAATTACCAGCAAGTGGAGATCTGTAGTTTGGCTTGTTTAAAATAACTCCATGGTCTCAGTGCCGTGGAGAGAGATCTTCTCTCACACGGGACCCAGCTCTACAGTTCGCCCTGGTAACGTATTTTGTACAGCAGTCTCAGTGGAAACTCTAATGTTAGAGGGACCCAGAGGGCTAGGGCTTGTCAAAGAGCAATGATCTCTGGGTAAATGTTCAGCCAATCTTAGGCTTCAGCAGTCTGCATGATATCTTTTCTGTCAATTAAAGATTATTTCTCTGCTGCCCCCCTTGAATCTGTCAATCAATTATTTATTTAAAGCTTCAAGTAACGTACATATATTGTTAGTGAAATATAAAATAACTTAGCTGACTTTGCCCCCTAAATTTATAACAATGGAAAAATCCAAGGATGAAAGCGACGTAATGCATTGTTTTCTGGATATGGAAAGCACACACAACAGAATCAGAAATGAAGCACACTTTTCAAATGGACTGAGTGATCTGAATCTTAAACAATTAAGTCCCCTTTTTTTCCTCTGCCTTATCTTCTATCCAGCTGCAGAAAAAGTGGCTGGGGTGCTGTAGGAACACCAAGCAAGAACCTGCTATTTGGATAATAATAGTGAAGAATGTGACATGAAGGTCTTGTAATGCAGGGGGATAACATTGTCAGAACGGAGAGAAGCCTAACTGGTCATTTCATGTTCTGCCAGTAACAATCCAGGGAGAGGTAGTGAAATGTGTTATCATTGACTTCATATGGCGCCTTTTCCCTTAATGGTGTAACACAGGTCAGCATAGTAACTATTAGTATTTTCCTGCATATCATATTATGCTCTGAAAGTTGCCTCATTAAATTTATATCAAATAAGGAATGAGAATGCAGTTAGAAAACCAGTGCTGTGAGTATGAAATTATAATATTTCATTTTTATACCTTTGGTCTGGTAATCACTAGAAGTAATTCTTTCCCCAGAGATGGGATTTTTTTCATCAATCTTATCCTAAAAGGAACAGTAAACTAGAAACCTTCTTGTGCGTAAACATTAGCAAGAATCATTCATGGGACAATTTGCAGGTCATTCTGCCGTGCAGAAACTGCTGAGCATCTTCAAAGAAATCATCCCCTCCACACCTGACCATCAGGACGGAATTGTAAGGCTGTCTTCTCACTGGTCTTACGGCTTCCTCTCTGCCCCATCCAGAATAGTCTACCTTGCATGCAAATGTGACTCTGTCTCCCGCTAGCTTTCACTCAGGTTTTCTTATCTGTAATAATGGGGATAATATTTGCACCTGTCTTACAGAGTTTGTCGGTAGTACACTCAGCATATTTGACACCCAGAGTGAATCACTTTGTAACAATATTATAACAAAATTATTTTCATTTATAACCATAAAATGAATAATAATGATAATGGCTAGAGAAGAAACACAGTGATAATATTCTTTCGTTGAACATTGTGTGTATAGTTGTGCCATAAAAATTAAAAACTAAAAAAAGTGAAATATTTTACTACAAAAAGTAATGGATTCATATTTTTAATTATATAAATACTATTTTAATAGAAGAAAATCCCTTTATACCTATATATTGATCTCCTACAATGATGAAAAATTGAATAACAATTGAATAGGAATGAGAAATTTTAATTCTAACAATATTATTCAAATTCAGTAAAATATTTTATGTGTGAACTAAAATTTGTACTTACCAGCCAAAAATTACATCTTGCATTTTGCACTGTTTGTTTTAAATTTTAAATTAAATGAAACTTCAAGTGACCATATAAAATGATGTAAGGGAAGCCACTCAAAATCACAGTAACCAGGAATTTGAGGATTTAAAACAACAAATGATGTATTTCAGAAAATAATATGTTATCACTGACATTATTTATAATTGCAAACTCATGGAGATAATCATAGTCTGTTTTATAATTGTTTTAAAATACTTTATAGACAATGCATCTCTTTATCGTCTATATCAAGGGGCAAAATGACCCCAGCGTCTTGCCTATTGTATGCTGTAACTGGGGATTCTGGGAAGGTTTAATGGATTAAAATCTAAAGTACTTAGAATAGGGCCTGGCATATGGTAGGTGCTTAGTAAATATTATTATTATTAAGTAACTACAATGCCTTCCTATATTATATTTACCATATATAAACTGTAAAGACAAAGTCTAATCTTATTGACACATTTAAGACCATGCATAGACTGATCACACAGCTTTTTCTTTCACTTAAAAGAGTGAAGTAAAAGCTTCAGTAGCACAGAAATTTCATTCTTAATGTAATGTATCATTCATTTACTGGCAGATCTCCTAATAATTTCTTGCTGGCAAACCCTCTCCCTGTTTTCCCTCTGGGGGAACTTCTTATTCCCCAAGGCATAGCTTAATTGTTGATTCCTCTGATATTTCCTCCACTTGCTCAACTCTCCTGCTCAGAAAGAAGATTGACCATCCATCCATCCATCTCCTCATCCATCCTTTCATTTGGTTCTTCAGCATCTATTATCAGAATCCTTGCTATGTTCATACCAATCTTCCATAAATAAAGAGTGAATAGAACACAATCACTTTTATATCAGTTAAAGTCCTCTGGAGAAAAGGGAGAAGGGGAAATTATAATTCACTATTTTTAATGCTATCCTTAGATATAAGAATGGAGTGCCGGTGGAGTTCCTGGGACAGTAATTTAAACAGTATTGGGAGGTCAAACAATGTTTCCTGGGAGACATCAGAGGCATCTAAACTGAGACCTGGAGAGTAAGATTTGTCTAGTAGAAAGCGGCAGTAAAATGGGAGGAGTGGGAAGAATGAACCAGTACAAAGAATAGCATGAATTAGGGCCTAGAGGAAAAAGATACAAAGGGAATTAAAGGAAACTCCATGTTTTCGTAGGATAGAGAGATTGAGAATGGTTAATGAACCCTGGACACGTAATCCAAGACCAGATCGTTCAAAGCCCCATCCAGTCTGTGTTAAGGAGATTGAATATAGGCTAACATTCATGAAGAGTCCGTGAAGAGTTTTAAGTGGAGAAGTTATTTGATTTGGAGTTTTAAACATTACTCTATTAATAGTATAGATTATGGATTAGAGAGGGAAAAGAAGAAAGATTGCTTCGGTTGTTGTAGGGGTCTGATCGTGAGATGATGATGATGACTCCCCTAAAATAGGGCAGTGAGGATGAATTCTCAAGATTTGTTGTTATTAGTGCCATAGGGTGGTTTCCAATACCTAGCAACCCCGTGTACAGCAGAGTGAAACCCTGCCCAGTCTTATTTTGCACCATCCTCTCATCTTCTAGTGTCATATCAGACAATGTTCTGTTGCTATTCATAGCGAATTCATGGCCAATGTTTTGGAATTGGGTGGCCAGGTCCTTCTTACTAGTCTTTCTTAGACTGAAAGCTCTGCTGAAACCCGTCCACCATGGATGACCCTGCTGGTATTTGAAATACTGGTGGCGTAGCTTTCAGCATCACAGCAAGATGCAGCTGCCTCAGTATGACAACCAACAGCCAGGTGGTGTAGTTCTCTGACTGGGAAACAAACCTGGGCCATGGTGGTGAGAGTGCTGAATCTTAACCAGTGGACCACCAGGGCTGACTTCTCAAGATTTAGGAAGTAGAATTGGCAGGACCTGGTGACTGAATATGGGTTGCTAGGGACAGGAAAGCATTAAGGATAGTTTCTGAGTTGGCTTTCAAGTTAAATGAGAACACCAGATACCAAGAGAGACAAAACCAGAAGAGATGGCACTGGTCACCAAAATTGGTCATATTGCTAAGGAGCAGGTTTTGTAGAAGGATGATGAACTCTGTTTTGGTCTTCATCAGCGTGAGGGGTCTATAGGATATCAAGGTGGAGAGGTGCCAAGAAAACATAATTTGGACTTCATCTATAAAGAGACAAGTGGAAATGAAGACTCAAAGAGAGTATGAAGGGTGAAGAGAAAGCTGGCTGAGGACAGAACCCTGAGTCATATGAAAGTTCCAGAAAAGTCAAAAGAAGAGGAGCCAGCAAAGGAAATTGACTGAGAAGTGGGCAAAGAGGTACAAAGGAACCAAGGGGAGAATGATGTTGGGGAAGGTATTTTGACATTTAATATTTGTTATAGCTCTGTATGAATTTACTTGTCTCCTCCACTAGAACTTAATGTCTTGAGGATAAGAACTATGCCTTTGTATGCCTTGATTCTAGCATAGTATCTGGTGCTCAGTAGGCGCTTAGTACATGTGTGTTGAATGGAAAAAAAAATAATGTTCAATAACAGAGGTGATTTTCTATTTTGTTATTTTTCTGAAGCAGCAAAACATTTAAATAATCAGGACTGGGGAATTCAGACATAGCCCGTGTTGTCTGGTGGAGGGAGTATGTGAATGTGTCATTCTCATTGAAATAGTTTATATTCATGGAAATGATCTAAACTTGAGTAACCTTGTACTTGGGTTAAGAACTCATAAATAGATGGCAAGTTGCAATTGTGCAGAAGAAAAGCAATCCATGGAAGAAATAGTGTCAGTCAGAATAAGCCAGTGTAGATTCCAAGACATTCTGATCAAATTAAAGAAAACATGTCAAATAAGTTGGAAACCAGGAGCCACGGGGAAAATGCTGTAACAAGAATCTTGCTGGAAAGCGCCTGTCCAATCAGTTTAGGCAGGAGGTATGTGCCAGGATAGAGTGATTTATGTGGAAATTTTGAAAACCTGATCCACACCCTACTGAAATTAATGGATCATGGGAATAATATGTGGTTATTATGTCCAAAGTCAAAGGGCTTAATTTACTATTCTCAATAGAATATCAAGCAGGTAGTGAAAGAGATGAGAATATTTCTCCCAGAAAAAGCAACGTAAAGGCCAAAATTTCTCCTAAAAGTGGAATGTGCTCAGAAACAGGTAGATCTGACACCTAGTTTATAGGTAGTTATGTGTTTTGGAGTCCTATTGATCTGGGTTCAAATCCCAATGTAGCTAAATATAAATTATATAACTTTGAGTAATTTATTTCACCTTTTGGCATCTCAGTTTTCTTGTTTGTAAAATTAGCATAGTATTTCCAAATTTCTTGTTCTGAGTTGGTTAAGTGATCAAATGTATATAAAGTGTCTTAGCAGTGCCAGGATATTAGGCTCAATAAAACCTGAATTTTCTGATTTATGACCATGACTTTCAAAAGATACTCGGTAGTATCAGAGGCATGTGGAGACAGAAGCACTACTGTATTGATTATTCTAGTTAATATGTATTTTAAAAAGGTGTATTTTTTCAAATTATTAACAAAGCAAACAAACTTCATTTAACGCTGTAATTTTATTCTATTGTATAGATGAACATTAATACAGTTGTTATAGTCAACATATATGATTCTGTGACTGCACTGTTATTTTTTCACACATACACAGACGCACATGAACAACAAGGGCAATAATAAAAACATATATTTATGACCAAAATAAATATTAACTTGTGCTATTAATCTAAATAAAGGCTTTTTCTGGAAATGTAGGCAAAGTGAAAAGATAAGATTTTATATTACTCTTACAATGTGACGGAGAGTCAGAGGTTACAGGGAAAGTCATAGGAAATTGAAAAATTTGCCTCCAGCTATTTTCACCATCCCCACAGAAAGCAAGAGAACCCATGGGTCTCCAAGATAGTAAACTAAATGTTATTACTGCCTACCTTATGGCACAGTTAATATACTACTTAATTAATAAGGAATTATAAGAAAATATACGAATGAAGAGCAGAAATAACAATGAAAGTAAAGAATTAATTTAGTTCGTCCTATGATTCTTAAACTAGAACGAGGAAACAGCAACAAAATCATGAATTTGTATTGCGAATATAAAGGGAATTGAATATTCCACGAAATTTCCACGAAAATTGTCTGAATTGGGTTTGATATTGATGAAACTTCAAAATCCTATCTCACTCTTTGAAATGTGATGCTATGATTTGTTGCTAAAATAATGATAAATCCTTGTTTTCAGAAAATGAGATTAAAAAAATATCCAGATTGCTTCCTCAAATTGCGAGGATATCTCTGGCCAATGAACAAAAATGTGAAAGCATTTATATTTTGACTGGAATTTTTGAGCTTCATTTGCAATGGTGAGTATGGATGCCATATCTCAAATAATTTATGAACACGATGCCATGTCTGTTTGAAAGAATCTAAGATAGTCATAGAATTTTGAAGGCAGAAAGGAGATTAGAGGCTGGAAACATAAAAGGATTCTATAGTCAAAGTGAGAGTGGAATAGAAATCATAATATTCATGTGGATTTGTGGTTGATTATACTCAGAATATTACAAATATTTAACAGCTGGTATACCATCAAACTGCATGCTGGACCACTTTGAGAGTTCAGTCTTGGAGACTGGTTTATTTCCTAGAATGTAGTATGGAGACCCAGGGGGTTTCCCAATGAAGGGACTGGGATGATTGGGATGGCTAAAGGTATAGGAATATTTTAATATTTTAACAACTGTTACTGTGTACTGGCTAGCTTCCAACCTAGAATATACCTCTCTCAGTGTTCATAATAAAGCAAGCCAGAGTGTTAAGGACCCAACCACATGCATGTATGGAATTTGACATGGAATCCTTACATAGTCCTCAAATCTAGGAGGATGCTATTTCTTCCCTCATTGGAATCCAGAATCTCCACTTACCAGCATAGGATTCTGGCCTGGTAGTAAAGCCTACCCCTGAGCCACTAATGGAAACCATCCTGGAGAGAAATCAGAACACCCAGCAAAACCACACTTGTGTGTAGAACCTCAAATCATTCGTGCAGTGTGAAAACCTCAAGCTTGGAAACTAATCTAAAACTGGCCTGAAATCCCTGTAGGGTCTTTGCAGAGACAAATGTAAAAGCATTTCTAAAGGATGTCTCTGGAAGCTTGGAAAAGATGGGATTATTATGAGAGAAAACCTCCACTGAATGCAAAAATGGACAAAATAACTGTGCACCCAAAAAAACCCACAACCAGAAATTGTCCTCCGATTCTAAATGGGAGAATTCATGTTTGCAGAACTAAAGATGAATGGGCATTCTGAAAGGAATTTTAAAATAAGTACATTAGAATTATTAGAGAAGATACACTAAGTTGTATCCCTCAATTAACAACAATACATAATTTTTTTAAAGAGATTGATACTTCATTTTTTTTATAAAGAACCAAATAGAGATCTTAGGAAAAAAAACTCATAATCACTGATACATATACATATAAAGGAAATGATCATATGATAATTTCCATAAATGCTGAAGAGAAACTGAATACCTATTCTAGATAAAACTTGTAAAAACATAGCAGTGGATGGATTCTTTTAAAAATATATAAATATATATAAATTCATGCACTCACAAACCTACCTAGATAACTCAGTCAAAAAGCAACTGTCATATTAAATGATGAAATACTGAACACAATCCCTTCAAAGTCCAGAAAAATAAAATAATAATAATATCCACTATGACCAGCATTTATTCTATTCTAATATGCACATTTCTAACCTATTTACCTTTCTGAAAGTGAGATGTGCCTTGAAATAATGTCTTAGCAATGTATCCTAGTTTTACTGACAAATCTTTTTTATCTTAGTAGTAGGTAAATTTATGAGATATTTTAAAATCAATAGTGTCTGCTACTTGAAGAAATCTTGTTTTTTGTGTTGCTGATGCATTATTTGCCATATTACTAGCCAATGCAATCAGACAAGACAAATGTGTCAGATTCAAGAATTGAGATGGAGGTGTATAATTATTGCTATGAAGGTAGTTTATTCCTGAAAAACTTAAACATCAGAGTAGACATTCAGAAAATAAAACAAAGCAAAAAAGTGAGATCTCTCTCTCATTCTTTATACCAAATATAATCCAAGAAAGATTAAAGATATAAGTATAAGATATGAATTAAAATTAAGTATAAGATATGAATTAAAATTAAAAAAATTCTTTGGGAGAATTTAGAAACAATGGGTAAAAGTCTCAGGGGTAGTGCAAGAAAGAATATCTTAACAACTAGGGTTTCTTTTTTTTTAAGATTGGCACCTGAGCTAACATCTGTTGCCAATCTTCTTTTTCTTTCTTCTTCTCCCCAAAACTCCCCAATACATAGCTGTATATTCTAATAGTAGGTCCTTCTGGTTCTACTATGTGGGATGCCACGTCAGCATGGCTTGATGAGTGGTGCTGGGTCTGTGCCCAGGATCTGAACCGGCAAAACGCTGGGCTGCCAAAGGGGAGCGCATGGACTTCCACAGGGCCAGCCCCCTCAACTAGAGTTTCTTAACAATAGAATAAATCTCTTAAGATTGCTGTGAACAAATCATTATTTGAAATGTTTAATAAGAGACTAATGCCATCCTGTAATTCTGGGGGAAGGAATCCTTGCACTAGATGAGGTCCCTTACAGTTCTCTAGATCCATAACATTATTCATGTTCATGGGCCCTCCAAGAGGGTGATATAATGATAAGATATTAGTTTAAACTGGTAGACTGAGCATATGCGTTTACATCTCTCCCTCCCATAGTCCTCTGAATTTGCATAAATACTTTCAAACAGAGTATCTTCAGAAGCAGTGAGAATGAGAGGCATTGTTAGAGGGAGAGAATCTTTTGCCAGTGTCTTACCTCATTCAGTCAGATATAGCAAAATAATGAAACTTTCCAGTAAACCTGAAGTCAGCAGAATTTCTGAAACCCTATTTCCCTCACTTAGAAAAGTCTGTAATTCATCTGTAATTTGTATATGGTATGAAGTAAGGATTTTTCCTTTTTCTATTAGCACTTATCACAATATTCTACAGCATTTGTTAAGTAAACTATTATTTTTCCATTGAATTGAAAATAGAAAGTTTATCAAGTTCATATATATACTTCAATCTGTTCTGAGACTGTTTTCTTCCAGTGATCTGTTTGTCCTTTTTGTACCAATGCCACTGTGTTTTGATCACAATGACTTTAGAGTAAGTTCTCTTAAGTGTGCCCCTCACACTTTGTAATCTCATATATCTCTTAGCTAGTGTCAGATATGGAGTATTCTAAACAGGTTTAAAATAATTTTACTTACCAGGTAAAGAAGATTCTTATGGAATTGTAACATGTAATTTTGACTTAGAATTATCACTTTTATTCTTATTTATTTTTATTAACACATTCATTAGTTTATGTATTATTTCATTTATTTATTGCGTTGTATTATATTTTGTTGTATATTGTTTTTATTCCATGTCCATGTACTGCTGATATAATAAACCGAATATCTTTTAAGTGTAATTTTGAGTAAAGATGGAGAAGTATATTCAATTGGGAAGTAAAAGTAAGAGTCAGACACACCAGAGTTTAAACCCTCCCTGTTCCGTGCCCTTGCTGTGTAGACTTTTGTAAATTGATCTACCTCTCTGTCTCAATGTAATAGCTTTTCAGAAAACTTCCTTGTTATGCTTCTCAGAGTTTATAAACTTGTATCATTGCATTCCTTATAGAATAGTAGCATTAGTGGGATGTAGTGGAATTTCTTTAGTTGAGTAAAATTTTCTTTGAAAATTTCTTTCACCATTTGTGAAGATCATCTAAAATCTGTGCTGGGTCTGGGCCAGGTCCCCAGAGAGATAACTAACTGGACTGCATTGTTTTGTCTTTTGTGGGATACAATTAATGGAATTGCACTTTGGCATTTGACTGTTTGTTTACATTGGAGGGATATTATAGTAAATAATGCTAGGAAATCCATTGCTGTGTTTAGTGTAATGATATTGTTGAGTATCTGTTCAACCTTTCCTCTGTGATCTCAATACCAGCAATAGTTCAGATCCTCCTAAATGATTGGTTGGATTGTTATTTTAGGGATTTATTTGAATTTTGTAATTGATTAGTTTCTCTTTGCTCTGGCTAGTAGAAAGCTCAAAAACAATATTTTGCATTTGGGAAGCAAATTTCGTACATAAACCCAAACCTTTTTTTGTTTTATTTCTCTACATTATTTTCCCTTTGCCTGGATTTTCTTACTCCCTTTTTATCATCTCTGGCTGTATTTTTCATCTATTTTTAAGCCACCTACAATCAATTTGCAAACAAAGAAAGGGCATAAATAAATACATAAGTAAAAGCATCTTTCTTAGTCTCAGTTTCTTCAATTAAAGCATCTCTTCCCCTCTTGTATGTCTCTGCTTATTGAGGGCTTTCTTGAGCATCCTTTAAAAATAGGACCCACCCTTACATGCTCTATCCATCTTTCCCACTTTATTTTTTATAAGGCTCACCATCATCTGACATGCTAACTATATTTTGTTGTTGTTTGTTTTCTATATCCTTCCGCTAGAATATAATTCCATGTTGACTGCTTTCTCTGCAGGGTGGCTGGCATCAGGTAGGTGCTTGAGTAAAATTTAATGACAATCTGCTTCAAAGTAGTTCCAAAAAACAGTAATAATATGATACATTTTGAAATAAGTGATACAGCGGTCAGTACACTAACTTCTCTTTCTTCTCCTCCTTCTTTACTGTTAGAGAAGGCATGGCCAGCAAGGTTCTGGCTATTACCTATTTTAATAGGATCCTTGGATTTAGGGCTCATTGAGTCTGCAAATGCCATATTTGGAGGACAATTTCTATTGATGATTCAAATATATAATGCTTTAGACTAATACTGAAATATAATCATATTTACTGTTAGCCTTATGATGGCAGGAAACATGTCCATTTTGCTCACCATTGCACACCCTACATCATGGTGGTGACTAGCACAAAGCTGGAGAAGATCTATTCATTGAATAATGATGATAATTATAACAAAAAACAATAACTTTCCTAAGAAGTAATTATGCTCTTATAATTCTGATAAACATTTTAACTACCATCTCTTTTAATTCCTCATATAATAATGTGAGTTGAATACTATTATTACCCCCCTATTCTTATCTCAACTTTACAACTAAGAACAGTGAGGCGGAGAGAAATTAAATAAGTCATAAACTCATACAGTGATCAGCACAGAGCTGGGACTTGAATCAAGGGGTTTCTGATTCTAGAATAGTACTCTTACATTTCAGGAGCATTACTTTGGACGTTGCCTCTATTCTTTTTCATGCCAGTTATGTTTCTTTTGTATATCAACTCTAATTAGCTGCATTCTTCAGTATAAGTGTAGATAGCTCTAGTCGTAGATATTGAAGCCAAGTTTTAGTGCTGCAAAGTTTCTTTTTCCAAGAAAAAAATTTAGTTGTTATAAAAATGACTTTTGATACTCTTAGATTGTCTGATAAGCCACATATAATGCCTGAGCTAATCTTTTCTGAAAGCTCTTTGGGCAAATTGCTGTTAACACTCAGTTCTGACAGTTTAATGCTATTACACTACAAAATACGTGTTCTTTCCCAAAATAAACATGTTTTATAATAGCAATACAGATATCGTCAAGGGGCAAGGTTATCTGGAGATAATTAGACCCCAGAGAGATTACAGGCTCTTAGATCATGAGAGCAGTATTGCAAGCCTGCCTTATTAAATAATTGTAAGAAAGTCAAAGTCAACTATAAATACACACAATTCCCTGTAATTACTTTAAAAAGTACAAACCCAAGGTGCATGCCGATGTGCTGAGATGATAAGACCTCTCTCCCCGTTACTCTAAAATGTCTAAATATAACCTAGAAAACCAACTTTCAAATTGAATTTTAAGTAAGAATGTGAAAGGAAAGAGACCTCTTCCTTCCTTTGCTAATATTTTTAGGTTAGCTTTTTAAGGACACTTTAAACCCTGGCAAATGAATGGCTGAGTTCCAAGAAGTAGTCCACCCACCTACTTCATACTCCATGAAAAAAATAAAGAAATAACTTCACACATGCCATTCTCCAAATATAAGTCTCTCTCTATTGGCCCAAAATATTCTCTTGTCCTGAAAGATCTTTCCCTCTCTCTATACTAAGCTTGCCAGCCAAAAGGTAACGTCAACCTGAGAAACTTCCACACCTTCTTCAAAAACAGCTTTATTATAAGGTTTGTGAAATCTTTCCTACTACCACTAACCACCCCATCTCCTCTACATCAGAACAGTTGAATATTTCTTCTTTGGTGTTTCCATAGCATCTTATGATTAATTTTATTAACAGAGTTATATGATTACATTATACTGTACATTTATGCACGTTTGTTTGTATTAGACAAAAAACAAGAAGCATACATCCCCAGGTCTTTACCGTAGTGCTTAGCACAAAGCAAAGCATTTGCTCAATAAATTTTTTTCCTTTTTTTTAAATTGAGGTATCATTGGTTTATAACATTATGTAAATTTCAGGTGTATGTCATTATATTTCGATTTCTGTGTAGATTACATCATGTTCACCACCCAAAGACTAATTGCCATCCATCACCACACACATGTGCTTAGTAACCCCTTTTGCCCTCCTCCCTCCCCTCTTCCCCTCTGGTAACCACCAATTTAATCTCTGTATCTATGTGTTCCTTTGTTGTTATTGTTGTTGTTTTTATTTTCTATTTATGAATGAGATCATACAGTATTTAACTTTCTCCCTCTGGCTTATTTCACTTAGCATAATACAGTCAAGGTCCATACATATTTTTGCAAATGGTAAGATTTCGTCTTTTCTTATTGCTGAGTAGTATTCCATTGTGTAGATCTACCACGTCTTCTTTATCCATTCGTCCCTTGATGGGCACTTAGATTGTTTCCAAGTCTTGGCTGCTGTGAATAATGCTGCAGTGAACATAGAGGTGCATATATCTTCATGAATTTGTGTCTTCATGTTCTTTGGTTAAATACCCAGCAGTGGAATGGCTGGATCATGTGGTAGTTCTAGTCTTAATTTTTTTAGGAATCTCCATAGTTTTCCATAGTGGCTGCACCAGTTTGCACACCCACCAGCAGCGAATGAGAGTTCCTTTTTCTCCACATCCTCTCCAACACTTGGTATTCTTCTCTTGTTAATTATAGGCATTCTGATGGACATGAAGTGATATTGTAGTTTTGATTTGCATTTCCCTAACAATTAGTGATGTTGAACATCTTTTCACGTGCCTGTTGGCCATCTGTATATCTTCTTTGGAAAAATGTCTGTTCAGATCTTTTGCCTACTTTTTAATTTGGTTGCTCATTTTTTTTATTGTTGAAATGTATGACTTCCTTATATATTTTGGATATTAACCCCTTATCAGATATATGGTTTGCAAATATATTCTCCCAATCGTTAGGTGGTCTTTTCATTTTGTGGATGGTTTCCTTTGCTGTGCAGAAGTTTTTAGTTTGATTTAGTACCATTTGTTTACTTTTTCTTTTGTTTCTCTTGCCTGGTCAGACATGGTGTTTGAAAATACGCTGCTAAGACTGATGTCAAAGAGTGTACTGCGTATATTTTCTTCTAGAAGTTTTATGGCTTCAGGTCTTACATTCAAGTCTTTAATCCATTTTGAGTTAATTTTTGTGTACAGCGTAAGGCAACAGTCTACTTTCATTCTTTTGCATGTGGCTATCCAATTTTCCCAATGCCATTTATTGAAGAGAATTTCCTTTCTCCATTGTGTGGTCTTGGCTTCCTTGTTGAAAATTATCTGTCCATATATGTGTCGGTTTATTTCTGGGTTCTCAATTCTGTTCCATTGCTCTATGTGTCTCTTTTTGTGCCAGTACTGTGCTGTTTTGATTACTGTAGCTTTATTGTATATTTTGAAACCAGGGAATGTGATGCCTCCAACTTTGTTCTTTTTTCTCAGAATTCCTTTGGCTATTCGGGATCTTTTGTTTTTCCATATAAGTGTTAGGATTCTTTGTTCTATTCCTGTGAAAAATGTCATTCTAACTTTGATAGGGATTGCACTGAATTTGTAGATTGCTTTAGGAAGTATGGACAGTTTAACAATGTTAATTCTTCCAATCCAAGAGCATGGGATATCTTTCTGTTTCTTTGTGTTTTCTTCGATTTCTTTGAACAATGTTTCATAGTTTGCAGTACATAGGCCTTTCACCTCTTTGGTTAGGTTTATTCCTAGATATTTTATTCTTTTTGTTGTAATTGTAAATGGGATTTTATTCTTAATTTCTCTTTCTGCTACTTAATTGTTAGTGTATAGAAACGCAACTGATTTTTGTATATGGGTTTTATATACTGAAACTTTACTGTATTCATTTATTATTTCTTGATGCTTTTTGGTGAGTTCTTTAGGGTTTTATATAATGAAATGAATTTTCTGTAAAATCATGTTATCTGCAGATACTGACAGTTTCACTTCTTCCTTTCCAATTTGGATGCCTTTTATTTATTTCTCTGGCCTGATTGCTCTTTCTAGGACTTCCAATACTATGTTAGGTAAGAATGGTCAAAGTGGGCATCTGTGTCTGATTCCGGCTTTTAGAGGGATAGCTTTCACTTTTTCTCTTTTGAGTAGGATATTTGCTCTGGGTTTGTCATATATGGCATTTATTACATTAAAGTATTTTCTTTCTATATTCATTTTATTCAGAGTTTTTATCATAAATGGATGCTGTATCTTGTCAAATGCTCTGTCTGCACCTATTGAGATGATACAATTTTTATTTTTCGTTTTGTTAATGTGGCGTATCATGTTGATTGGTTTGCGGATGTTGAACCATCCCTGAATCCCTGGAATAAATCCCACTTGATCATGGTGTATGATCTTTTTAATATATTGTTGTAATTGATTTGCTAGTATTTTGTTGAAGATTTTTGCATCAATCTTCAACAGTGATATTCTCCTGTAATTTTCTTTTTTGTGTGTTGTCCTTGTCTGCTTTTGGTATCGGGGTAATGGTGGCTTCATAAAATGGGTTAGGAAGCTTCCTCTCCTCTTCAATTTTTTGGAAGAATTTGAGAAGGATAGGTATTAAGTCTTCTTTGAATGTTTGGTAGAATTCACCAAAGAAGCCGTCTGGCCCTGGACATTTATTTTTTGGGAGATTTTTGATTACTGTTTCAATCTCCGTACTAGTGATTAGTCTATTCAAATTCTCTATTGCCTCTTGATTTGGTTTCGGAAGGTTGTATGATTCTAAGAATTTATCCTTTTATCCTAAATTATCCAATTTTTGGTGTATAGTTTTTTATGGTATTCTCTTACAGTCTTTTATATTTCTGAGGTGTCCTCTGTAATTCTCCTCTTTCATTTCTGATTTTATTTATTTGAGCCTTCTCTCTTTTTTTATTGGTGAGTCTGGCTGAAAGTTTGTCAATTTTATCTTTTCAAAGAATCAGCTTTTGGTTTCATTGATTTTTCTTATTGTCTTTTTAGTCTCTTTCATTTATTTCTGTTCTGATTTTTATTATTTCCTATCTTCTACTGATTTGGGGCTTTCTGTGTTCTTCTTTTTCCCGTTCCTTTAGGTGCACTGTTAGATTGTTTATTTAAGATTTTTCTTGTTTATTGAGGTAGGCCTGTATTTCTATAAACTTCCCTCTTAGAATTGATTTTTCTGTATCTCGTAAATTTTGGCATGTTGTACTTTCATTTTCATTTGTCTCCAGGTATTTTTTGATTTCTTCTTTGATTTCTTCATTGACCCAATCATTGTTCAGTAGAACTTTGTTTAATCTCCACATATTTGCGGGTTTCCAATTTTCTTCCTGTAGTTGATTTCTGGTTTTATACCTTTGTGGTGAGAAAAGATGCTTGGTATTATTTTAGTCTTCTTCAGTTTTTTGAGACTTGTTTTGTGGCCTAATATGTGATCTATCCTGGAGAATATTCCATGTGCATTAGAAAAGAATGAGTAGTCTGTGGTTTTTGGATGGAATGTTCTGTATATATCTACTAAGTCAGTCTGGTCTAAGCTGTAATTTAAGGCCAATGTATCCTTATTGATCGTCTGTTTGGATGATCTCTCCATTGTTGTAAGTGGAGTAAAGTCCCCTGCTATTATTTTTTACTGCTTATTTCTCCTTTTATGTCTGTTAATAATTACTTTATATATTTACGTACTCCTTTGATGGGTGTATAGATATTTACATATGTTGTATCTTCTTGTTGGATTGTTCCCTTTGTCATTATGTAGTGCCCTTCTTTGTCTCTTGTTACAGATTTTGTTTTAATTTCTACTTTGTCTGATATAAGTATTGCTACCCCAGCTTTCTTTTCATTGCCATTTGCATGGAGTATATTTTTCCATCACTTCATTTTCAGTTTGTGAGTATCTTTAAGTCTGAAGTGTGTCTCTTGTTTGCAACACCTCTACGGGTCTTGTTTTTTTATCCAATCAGCTGCCCTAAGCCTTTTTCTCTCTCTCTCTCTCTCTCTCTCTCTCTTTTTTTTGTTGAGGAAGATTAGCCCTGAGTTAACATCCACTGCCAATCCTCCTCCCTTTGCTGAGGAAGACTGGTCCCGAGCTAACATCTGTGCCCATCTTCCTCTACCTTATATGTGCGATGCCTGCCACAGCATGGCTTGACAAGTGGTGCCATGTCCACACCCAGGATCTGAACCAGCAAACCCTGGGTTGCCAAAGGAGAACATGCGAACTTAACCGCTGCGTCACCAGGCTGGCCCCTGCCCTATGCCTTTTGAGTGGAACCTTTAGTCAATTGACATTTAAAGTAGCTATTGACAAGAGTGTACTTATTCCCATTTTGTTACTTTTTTTCTGAGTGTTTTAGTAGTTCTTCTCTTTTCCTTTCTTCTTCTCTTGCTCTCTTCCCTTGTAGTTTGATGGCTTTCTTTACTATTATATTTGGGTTCCTTTCTCTTTTTTTTTTTGGATTTATTGTAGGTACCTGGTTTGTGATTACCATGAGGTTCATATATGATAACCTAATCATATAGCAAACTATATTAAGTTGAAGATCTTTTTAATTTTAACTCTTTCTAAAAGCTCTACTCTTTTACTCCCCTCCTCTCACATTTTTGTTTGTGATATCATATCTAACCTCTTTCTCTCTGTGTGTGTGTGTGTGTATCTGTTACATTTTCATCATGGAAATAGGTAATGTTAGTACTTTTATCATTTGACCTTCATATTATCTTCATAGTTGGTTGATCTGCTACCTTTACTGTATTTTTGCCTTTACCAGTGATTTTATTGCCTTTTTTGGATAATTTTCTTATTCCTATTTGTTGTCTTCTCTTTCCCACTTAAATAAGTCCCTTTAGCATTTCTTGTAGAACTGGTTTCTTGCTGATCAATTCCTTTAATTTTTGCTTGCCTGGGAAACTCTTTATCTCTCCTTCAATTCTAAATAATAACCTTGCTGGGTAGAGTATTCTTGACAGAGGTTTTTTTCCCTTCAGCACTTTAAATATATCATGCCACTCCCTTCTAGCCTGTAAGTTTTCTGCTGAGAAGTAAGCTGATAGCGTTATGGGGTTTCTTTTGTATGTAATTTGTTGCTTTTCTCTTGTGGCTTTTAGGATTCTCTCTTTATGTTTAATTCTTGACATTTTAATTATAATGTGTCTTTGTGTGGGCCTCTTTGGGTTTATCTCGTTTGATGCTCTCTGTGCTTCCCCTATCTGGATGTCTGTTTCCTTCTTTAGGTTAGAGAAATTATCAGGTATTATTTCTTTGAATAAATTCTTTGCCACTTTGTCTCTCTCTTTGCCTTCTGGGACACATGTAATACAGATGGTAGTGCTCTTGATGTTATCACAGAGGTCCCTTAGACTGTCCTTGTTCTTTTAAATTCTTTTTTCTGTTTCACTTGGGTGATTTCTTTTAGTCTTTCATCCAGTTCACTGATCCAATCTTCTGTATCATCTACTCTGCTATTTATTCTCTCTAGTGAGTTTTTCATTTCCAGTGTTGTATTCTTCAGTTCTAATTGGTTCTTTTTTATATTTTCCAATTCTTTGTTGAAATTCTCACTGTACTCATCCATTCTTCTCCCAAGATCGGTAAACATGCTTATAACTATTAGTTTGTACTCTTTATCAGGTAGATTGTTTATCTGTTTTCTCTAGATCTTTTTCTGAGGATTTGTCCTGTTCCCTTTTTTGGAACATATTCCTTTGTCTCCTCATTTGGCCTCTGTCTCTGTGCTTTTATCTATGTATTAGGTTGATTGTCTACATCACCCCATCTTGGAGAAATGGCCTTATGTAAGAGATGTCTTATGAGGCCCAGCAGTGTGCTTCCCTCTCATCACCAGTTACAAATGTTCCAGGAGTGTTCCCTGTATGGGCTATGTATGTCCTTCTGTTGTGGCAGGGTTGCCCTTGCTGCCAGTGCCCGGGGAGGCTATGCTGTCCACCTGGCCAGTTGGTTGTAATGTTCAGCTGTGTGCAGCTGCTACAGTCCCCTTCAGTCACTTTATCAGTAAGGGGGGTGCCCCAGCACCATTGGCTGCAAGGTGTAATAGCACATTTCTGCTGCAGTTTTTCTGGTAAGTGAGTAGGCCCCCAGTATGTCTGGTTGCTAGGCTCAGGGGCTTACAGTTGCTGTAGGCCCTCAGCCTTCAAGGTTGTTGTCAGCTCTCTCAGTAGTGCAGGTGGATGGGGCCAGCCCCAGGCACTGTAGCACACAATTGTTTCAGGCATTGAAAGATGGGACTGATCCCCTATATGGCTGTTTGAGAAGAACAAACCTCCTGCGACTGACAAGCCCCACCACACACAGGCCCACATACCCCATCAACACAATCCTGCCCTGTGCACAGATTCTGCCCACTGAAGCAGATCCACTTGCCCTGCTGCAGAGGCTCCACACACTCTGCCAATGCAGGCCTACCCCTTGTGCATGCCCTGCCTCACAGGGGTGGGCTCTCTTGCCCTGCTGCAGAGGTTTCACACACCCTACCTATGTTAGCCCACAAGTTGCCTGAGAGTTGGCTGTTGGGTAGGGCCAGTCCTTAGGGCAGGCTGCCTGCCCTGGATGAGCTGGATTAAATAGGTTCTCTAGTGAGTGGGGCAGAGCTCTGCACTAACAGGCCAGGGGAAGAACTCCCATAGTGTCTGCCAGCCTCTGTGTCAACTCAACTGTACTAGGTCACAATGATGGCTGCTATCACTGTCTCAGTCACTGGGGAGGTGGTCTCAGCAGGCTTCTGCCTTGCCAAGATGTACTCAGAGCTTATCAAGTGAGTCGCTTTTCAGCAAAGGACTGTGTACCTTTCTTTCTGGTGATTTTGTGTTGCTTTCTAATATGAGTGAATTTGTGCACGGACCCTTTCAAGGCAGACTTTTCTTCCTCTTATTTTCAATAGCATTTCTGGAGCTATTCCCTGTTATTCTTAATAGACAGCAAAGCCAGATATTATGACACTCATTTTGGTTGTACTGAGTTCAAAAGCTGCTTATTATGGCAAACACTTCCCACTCAGATCCCCCACTCCTCCAGGGGAAGCTATTTACCTTAAGGTTGCTCCTGACTGTGAAACGCCACTGTTAGAATGTGGCTTTTTCCTCTCCAGAAAGGAATTTCTGCCCCTTCCACCTCAGTCAGCACTGTCCCTTGTTGTGGGGGTTCTTTTTATCCAGTTTCTAGCATTCTCCTGGGGTAATTTCTCCGAGGGTAGTTGTAAATTTGTTGTGTCTATGGGAGGAGGTGAGTTCAGAGTCCTCCTAAACCATCATCTTCCCAGCAATCTCCTTAATAAATATTTATTGAATAAATGAAAAAAGAAATTAATAAGGTAATTGTCCAAAGCAGGTAAATAGGATCAACCATAGTATATAAGGGAAATTTTTTTCCCTAGATGACATATTATCCCTTGTTCACTGCTTCCATCCTTAGTCTCAGAGCAGAGCTATTAATTCTCTTCTCTCAAGACGAGGGTATATATTCAAGTGAAAGTTTTGGAACATTGAGATTCACATTCCTCCACAAGCAACTTCCATTTACATTTAATCTCCCCATGGACCCTGGATTCTCTTCTTTGGTGTTGCATCCCATTCCTAGAACACTGCATGGTACAAAGCAGTCAGTGCCTGGCTTCAAATATGTGAGGACTCTTTTCCATCTGTTTCTCTTAAAACATTTAGATAACTTCTACAGGGCATCACAAATAATTATCGACAAAACTGAAATTCAAAACAAGATCTTCTGTGTCCAAATGTGCCTTCTCTATGAGATCATTTCCAGTTGCCAATCAATCCCAGTTAATACAACCATACCAAAATTGTTTTCAGCTTATCTTTGTACTTGACCTTTTCCAGAATTTCAAGAGAAATATTTACAAAGTTTCTCCTTCCTTTAGGGCTTAAATGCATTTCATAGTTTCAAAATTCTGAAATTCTACCCTAATCAATAACCTGGCTATTTCTTTTTCTTTTCCCTCCCCCAGCTTTACTGAAATATAATTGTAAAATAAAAATTATATATATTTAGGGTGTATAATGTGATGGCTTAATATACATATACATTGTGAAATGATTATCACAATCAAGTTATAACATATCCATCTAATAGTTACGTTTTTTTGCGTAGTGGTAATTTATTTTTTTTTCTATTGATAATACAGCAGTACCTTAACAGAAGGTAATGAATATGAAGTCTTTTTAGGTTCATGGAATCACTGAATTCAGGCAGCAGAGAGCACAAAGAATAGTGTTGTCCCATTTTTTGCTATGACCATGTACTTTTTATACTCTATAGTCTTTGTACGTTTGTAGTTCAAAAGTGTTTTCATTCAAATATTTGCCAAATTCCTTTTCATTTCCACATTCAGTCAACAAGGATTCTTTTACATTTATACTTTCAAAATTTTAACAAATTTAAACATAAGCTAAGAAAAAAATCCTATCATATTTTTGAAGCTTGCTTGCTGGCAATAGATCTCTGTATAATTTTGAATTGAAATATTCAGAGCTTTTCCAGCCACAGAAGAGAGAAGAAATATCTTCCAAAGTTAGATTTTTCCATGAGTATTTATATTGGTCAAGTTAATATAAGTTATGCTACAGGAACAAATATGCCCATGAATCTTTGTGTTTTAGCAGCAACAAAAAGTTTATTCTTGTTTATGTTGCATATCTAAAGTGGACCATTTCATAGGGTGAGAACTGAGTTAGAAAATGGAATCTACCAGACATAATCACTCAGAGACTAAGGCTGATGGAAGCTGCAAGATACGGTAGCTATAGCATCTGAAACATGAGGACTCTGGGCTGGCTATGGAGTGGGAAGAGACAGCATGGAGCTAATATACCAGTTCTTAACTGCTTCAGCCTTAATGTGCCATTTCTTGATTCTGCTCACATTTCTTTGGCCCTTTGTCTAGAATTAGTCACATGGCCCCAAAGAAATTGCAAGGAAGATTAGGAAATGTGAGACAGCAAAAGATGTTTATTGATATATGGTCTTTGCTGTACTATCAAATGAAACTTATTTTGAAGTAAATTAACCTAACCTAATCCTTGAGCCTAAGGACAAATTTTGGTGACACATGTAGGTTTGCCAGCAGTTTAGCCCCTAGTTATTCAAGGTACAAAAAAAGTTTTAGCATAAATAGTGTTACACATGGTTCATACTAATTTTTGGATGACAAAAAAAAAAAAAAAAAGCAAAAGAACCCATCATATTGTGAATGTTCTGTGACAGTATCTTAAAAACCATACATTTCTGTATTTAGCACTTTTTTCGGCTGAATTATTCAAACATTACCCAATGCTCTCTCTCCCACTTTTTCTCCCTTCAGTAAACGGAGTCTTAGGTGATATATTCAATGGAAATGAATGACTTCCATCCACATCATGTAATGGATAAAGAGGTTTGTACTGAATAAAGGTAAGAATTTAGACTGTTCATGAATTCCATCATGTTGTAGCAAGAAAGAGCTCACATACATGAGTGGATGAATGAATGCCCATGATAAATCATGATAGTGGGTGTTATCCACCCCCCCCAACTAAACTTACCAATAGTTTTGTGAAGTATTTTTCCTTCATTCATTTATTTACTGATTCTTTCAAAAATCAATTATTAGATGCCTACAATATGCCAGGTTTTGTTCTAACTCTGCAAATATAGCAGTGTGTAAAACAGACATGCTCCTTGTTCATATGGAACATAAATTGTAATATTGAGACAGAAAATAGACAGTAGAAATCCAAGAGGTATACTGAAAAGAAAACAAAACAAATAAAACATGATAATGGGACAGAGAGTTACTGGGAAACAATGTTCAAAGATATGTAGTTACTCAATATGATAGGGCAGAATTGAGGCTGTTAGTTTTGGCATTTGAAATTTTATTAGTGCCCCTGGTTGAAGGGGGAAGAAATCAGATTGAAACTTGTTGAGTGAAATATGGAGACATAGTGTCAGTGAACAGAGGATGCTCTTTCAAAGAGATTGATTGTGAAGAAATAACTCAGTTGCTTGTGGAAGAGACAATGGTGAAGGCAGGACTTTGTTTTATTTTGCTTTTTACAATGAAGAGGTAAATCTTTGTTTATAACTTAGGGTACTTCTATTTTTTTTATGAAACTTTCTGTAAAAATGTTTTAGCTCTAATAGAACGATACCTTGTATTTACTGAGCACTTACTGTGAGTCTGACAATGTCACAGTAAGTGTCACAACCACCTAATGAATTATTAATATTCCTTTTTACTTAAGGGTCTGTCCCCATGATCCCTTCCTCATGGAGTTCATACCCTTGTATGATCCTCTCTTCTTGAGTGTAGATGGAATCCATGGAATATGGTAAAGATGATGGAACGTACGTAATTACAGGTACATGATCGTACTGCCTTAGATCGCAGCACCTGCCTCACTGGAGTCTCCCTCTCTCTCTTCTGGCTTTGAGGAGGTTGAATTCCATGTTGAAAAGTCTCATGTAGCAAGGAGCTGCAGGTGGTGTCTACGAGATGAGAGTGGCCTCTGGCTAACAGCAAAAACCTGAAATCTTTAGTCCTACAGCTGTGAGGAACTGAATTTTGTTAACAACCAGACCTAGCATAGAAGCAGATTCTTCCCTAGCCGTGCCCCTGAGGAGCCTGCCCACCAGGCCACCTGGGCAACAACCTTTGAGACACTAAGTAAAGGACCCAGTTAAACCATGCCTAGAGTCCTGAACTGCAGAAATGGTAAGATTATAAATGTGTGTTGTTTTAAGCTCTGAAGTTTGTGGCAATTTGTTATGGAGCAACAGAAAATTAGAACAGCTTATGGGAATATTCAGGAAAAGAATTTATTTGACTGAAGATCAAATGGACAGTGGTAGAATCAGAAACTGAACTCAGAGAGTTTAATTGCAAAGTCCTCACTCTTAACCATTGTATCCTACCATCTCTGTGTTAGAAGATAGCTTCCTAAGGAAGGTACTGTTTCTCATTTATGGAAAGCAATATAGTAGTATAAAGGCCATGGTTTTGGATTAAAAAGCAAGTTATTAAGATCTTGGCTTTGCCGATTACTATAATTTAGAGGCAAATTATTAAACTCAATTAGGTTTTATTTTCTCATCTGCAAAGTGAAGACAGTAATATCAATTTTAAGTTTGTTTTGAAGATTAAATTTTGTTACATATAAAAAGCTGAAAACCGTATAGATACCTAACAAACATTTTTTCTTCCATACTTTATTCTCTCACCGTATTATACTCTCTATATGAACTTCACAATGATGGAATGGACAATTTCAATAATGTTCTAGAATCTATTTTGTTTGTCCTGACGAAGCCAACACCTCTTCGAATATGATACTGGCTTTTAACAATATATGTCTTAACATCAGTGAAAGACAGAATTATGTGCTCAAAGACTGTATACTCATGTGGCATCTTTATAACCAAGTAGGAAATTCATCTTGGCTAGCTCTTCCTAAAATCCAGAGAGCTGGCCAGAGGCAGTGATGAAGGAGTTAAAAGAGACTGCTGCTGGCAAGCCTCTTTAAATCAAGTGCCTGTTACCAACAATGGAGAACCAGTAAGGGGGGGCGGGGAGTGGAGTGATAGCAAGAGGAGGAGAAATAAATAGTCCTCCCTACACAGATCTCACATCTATAGGCAAGAGGGGAATGGCAGAGACAGTTATAAAGGGTCTTTTATGTGAAGCATTTCAAAGGCTATGATGAAAATACAATATAAAATACACTCAGCATATTAGCCGACTGCTAAGCCCAGACAAATAAAAGCATTTCCACTTTGCTCTTAAAAGTCTTGAAGGAGCTGGAAGTTCTTACAGCCACAGGGGGGAAAAAAAGGTGAGTTTGAATGCAGCCTGAAGAAAATATCCTTGCCCTTATTGAATGAAGTGGAACAGAGGCCACTACTGGAAAGCAAATCTCTCAAGATGGATGGTCTATAAGCAGCAAGGTTCTATGAAAAGGAATTAAGATCTTGGTTGTAGAAATCTCTGAAAATCAGGGATGAAGTCTATAAATGAGCCATTTCTAAACCCATCTTGCTGTCCACCCGCTTATTCTGAACACAACTCAAACTAAGCATTTCGGTCCACCAGTGCTCTCCGGTGGAACTCATTCTTGTACAGATCTGAATTTTCTTCCCTTCAAATAACTACATCACTGCCCCAATTTTTCTCTAAATGTCTTTCCTCCCCTCTGGATCTTCTCTTTTCCATCCCGCGTATGCTGTAAGTGTTCCTTTCACCTTTATGCCTTTTCATCGATTCATTTTCTCAGTCCCAATTGTGTACCTTAACATGGCCTCTCTTTGCCTGGCCAGCTCCTAATGTTCTTCCAGAATTTGGCTGACAAATCATCTCCTTCCCAAACTCTTCCCCCATCCTCACGTACCTACATAAGTTGTCTTTTTGAAGTTTTTTACCACACATTGTACTTCCTCCCAAAATACCTTTATCACACTATTGACTGTTTTCTCTTATGTATTACTTACTAAACTGTAAGCTCCCCAAGGGAAAATGGTTATTGGTTTCTTACACATTTTTATCACTATCATGGTAATTTCAGGAAAAGCCCAGATACACTCCAGTATTAACTTTAAAAGATAAATAATCTAGAATCTAGAGAAGCAGAGTAAGTCTGATTGATCGAAAACTAAAGCAAATCATCGGACACTGACAGAGGTTAAATGACATATTTTTTCCTTAGGTATACTTTTCCTTGAACGTGTATTTTATATTAGCATTTCTTTCTATAGCATGTTTTACCTTATTATGAAGCATTCTGAATAATTGGAATTATAAAAAGAGAATTATATAAAGCTATGTGAAAGAGAATTATATAATTATAAATATTATAATTATTTAACATTCATCTAACTTTTAATTTTGCTTTCCTTTTCATTTTGAGTCATAACAATTTACGGACAGAGGTGAAGCTCCTTTGCACATTGCTCCAGGAAGCCATTTACCTCCCTTCCTCTCCTTGCAGTTGGTATTTATTTTTCCCTTGGTTTCTATACTTATATGAAATATATCTATATCTACAAAGTAAATAATTTTGTTTTTCATGCTTTAAAACTTTGTTAAATTCTTCCATAGAGTACATATTTAACAACTGGCTTGTTTTGTTCAATATTATATTTTGAGATTTATTCAAATAGTACTAGTTCGACTATTTAAATTCCCTGATCACAGTGTATTTTACCATTTTTCTCCCTTTTTACGCCTTCTATGGAATGAAGGAAGGTTTAGCGAATTCGCTTACATTTCCCTGTGCTAGTTTGGAAGCTATTGTTTATATTTCCAACATTTGGTTGTTAAAATTTTAATATATAGCATTAACTACAATGTCTCCTAGACAAGTTAGGTGTCGGACCCTCTACACACACACACACTCTCACACACACACTCCTTGTTAATAATCTAGAAATTTTCCATTTTAAGACACAACAAAACAATTTTCTAGTAAGTAATTAAATTCATCGTGTTTTGTAAATTCCTCATTTGCAAGGTTTTTTTCCTTGTTTCTCATGCCATCTTAATAAGTTTGCACTCTTCTTACTTATGTACATCATCACTCTGCATTTGAAACTGTATTTATTTTTCCCTAGCTCTTGAATAATATTTTGGCAGAGTATAAAGTTCTAGCTTTACTTTTATTTTTATCTCCAATTTTGAAAATACTTATTTTTGCGAAAAAGGAAGTCTGCTATCAGCCTAATCACCTCTTCTTTTAGGTAATTTTTTCCCCTGGTAGTTTTTGAGATTTTCTTTTTATCTTTGATGCAATTTGATTACAATGTGTTTAAGCATGGATTGATATTCAGTTTTGGGGGTTTTTTTTGATTTTCTTTGCTGAGGAAGATTAGCCCCGAGCTAACATCTGCTGCCAATCCTCTTTTTTTGTTTGATGAAGATTAGCCCTGAGCTAACATGTGTGCCAGTCTTCCTCCTTATATGCGGCTTGCTGCCACAGCATGGCTGATGAGTGATGTAGGTCTGTGCCCAGGATCCAAAGCCCAGCACCTGGGCCGCTGAAGCAGAATGCACCAAACTTAACCACTATATCATGGGGCCAGCCCCCATATTTAGTTTTTTATCTTGGTACTTAGCATTCCCTTTCAATTAGAATTTTAGCAATAATCTATTCAAATAATTCTTCCCCACCATTCTTTCTTACTCATTTCTCCATAAGTCCTATAAATATATATTTTAGCTCCACAATCTTTCTTCCATTTTTTTACTATTTTTATTTACATTTATGATTTCTTCCACTTTCCATGATCCTTTTGGGCTAAATTCCTCAATCATTCTTATTAAGGCCTTTATTGACTTCCATATTGCCACAGCTAGTGATCAATTCTCAGTCCTTGTCTTACTTTATCATTCAGGAGCATTTGTTCTAATTTGTCACTTCTTCCTGAAAGTACTGCTTTACTCGGCTTCTCCTGGTGTTGTTCCTACTTACAGTTTACTCCTTAGTTATCTCCTTTGCTGCCTCTTACTCATATTCTTAACCTCTAAATAGTGGCATGCTGCAAGGCTCAGTCCTTGGATGTTGTTGCTGCTTTATCCACTCAATCTCTAGGTGGTCTTGTCCTTGTCTTATCTCATGTCTTAAGATAATATGTCTGTATGGACGACTACAAAATTTAGGTCAGCAGCTCTAGCCATTTCATAAATACCATACTCATATATATTAAGATGCCTATTCAACTTCTCTATCTGGATGTCTGGGGCATCTCAAGATTAACATGTCCCAGACTCTTATATCTCCAAATTTATTCCTGACTTAGTAATTCTCCATCTCAACATATTACATCTGTATTTGTCAGGTTGCTGAGGTGCCACACATTGGTGTGATCCTTAACTCCTCTCTTTCTCTCATACTCCACATTCAGTCTGTGGAGACGTCTTTTTAAGGTTCTCTCCTACTAATATCTCAAATCCAGCCACTTCTCACCACCTCCATACATATCACCCTTATCAAAGCCAGTAATTTCTCTCATCTTGGCTACTGAAAACACTTCCTAAGTAATCTCTTTGCTTGTACTTTTTCCTTGGCTAGTCCTTCAAAGTCTATTCTCCACAAAGTAACCATAGTGATTCTTTCAAACGTAAATCGAATCACAGCCTTCTCCAAAGTTTCCAGTTACTTCCCATCAAGCATGGAATAAAATCCACAGTTCTCACTGTAGCTTATAAGACCCCACATGGTTTGGCCTTTGGCTTCCTGTCTAAACTCCTTTTCTCCCACTCTAATTTTTGCTCACTACATAATAGCCACACGGGCATCCTTCCGTCCTCTTCCTTAAACACACTAACTCTGCCCATAAATCATGGCCTTTAATCTTGCTGTCTGTTTTTTTTCTGCATAGCTGCTCACATACTTCATTCGAATATCTACTCAGATACAACCTCTTCATGGAGAACTTCCTTGACATTTCTATCAAAAATCTCAAAATCTCGTGTAAATTACGCTTTCGTTATTGAATTTATTCATGTCACTAACTCTATCTGATACAATTTATTGGTTGATTGATTTTTCCTACTGGCATATTAGCTCCAGGAAGGTTGTGTTGTTCACTGTTGTATTCTCAGTGCATAGAACAATACGTGGAAAGTATTAGATGTACAACTGGTGTCTTTTATTTAAAGAATGATATTTTCCAATTCATTAAATAACTATTTGCCTGTATTCTACCTATTACCTTTGTTGAATAAAATTTTTTAAGTCAGTGACTATATTTAACATTTTAGAGATGTTTTTAACTACTTCTTTTTCTTGTCTACCTATTGTTTCCTTTCCATTTGTCTTCCTTTAATAATGTATTTTTTAATGGATATTTTCCTTAATTTATCTCTTTGATGATCCTAAATATACTTACCTTAAAACCCTGATCAGTATGTTCTAAAAATGAGTTTCACTAAAGTGCATTCATAACCTAACAATTGATTTTGTTGTCTGTTTTCCTAATGATAGATATTTTTATTAAATCATCCAAAACATAGAGACTTAATACAATAGACATTTATTATCTCATGGTTTCTGTGGATCCAAAATTCAGGGGCAGCTTAGCTGGGTGGTTCTTGTTGAACGTCTTCCATGAACTTGTGCTCAAGGTATCAGCTAGAGTTGTAGTCATCTGAAGGCTTGACTGGTACTATAGCAACTCCTTCTAAGATAGCTCACTCTATGAGTATTGGTAGAAAGCTTCCATTTCTTAACACATGGATCTTCCCACGGGGCTGTTGGAGAATCCTCTAACGTGGTAGCTGGCTTCCCCAGAGTGAATGATGTAAGAAAGCAAGATAGAAGTCATGTGTTTTGTATGACCTAGCCTAGAAAATCATGCACTGTCATTTCCACAATGTCTTATTGGTTTTAGAAACCAGCGCTATTCAATATATGAGCATAAACAAAAGAATAAGTATCAGGAGGCAAGGACTGAGAGATCTTGGAGAGTGGCTACCACAACTGTCCACTGGTTTTATAGGGTCTGTAGTGTTGGGTCAAATGTCCTGCTCAAAAGTGATACTGGAGAGTTCAAGGCAGTGGCTAGATATATCTAAATTTTTCTGAATTTGTATAACCCCAGTTTGCTACCTGTGGCCAAAAATCAAGGGATAAAAGTTCTTTCTTCAGCTTCATTCCATGAACCCTAATCCAGCCCATGGTTTCTGGCAATGAACTTGAATCAGGCTGTCTGCTTCCTTGGGGGCACTGTTAGTCTCCCCTTTCTTCTTGCTTATGGATATAGAGACCATCAAATGTGTGCTTTAGTCCCATGCAATATTTCGTGTTCTGATTCTGGTGTATGAAGACTTTTGCCTTGATTCCCAAATATGACTTTAAAAATATGTATTTTTTACTTATTACCATATATTTGCCATGAAATGAATATTTCAAAGTACAAAGTTCCTGTTGTCATTGGAAGTTTTCCTGATCACCTGCTAGACAGTTACAAACTTTGTGCATGTTCTTAAAATTGTATAGCAGAGTTTTGAAATCAGTTTATGCATGCTTCTGGAAGGAAGGGATGGCAGTGGGCATCTAGAGTCATTATTAGTATACACAGAGGTGGTCTCTGGTGAGCCATGAAGGGGTACAGAAGAAAGTTTGGTTACATCACCTTGACTTAATATAAGACTTGGGTAGGAGGATAGCATAAAATTGGCCACAAGGAGTAAGCAGATCTTTGGCTTCAGAAAATCTAAAGGTAAGATGGTAGCTTTCCTTCTTTGATATACTGCCATCAATCACAAATTAGTATTTAATTATGGCTCTTTTATGGTTTGAGAATATACATTGGATACAAATACAGAATAGAATAAAATCCTAGGCTACATGTATTGATAGTTACTTCACTACTTTTTTGACAGGTGGATACTTATTGGAGCTGTGTTCATTTGTATAATAGAGATGACTTTATTTTATTTGGTTTCTTTCTGATATTGTTTGGCATTTCTTCATTAGTGAATCTCTTCACGTTAATTGCAATTCTACTATTTGACTTGATCTGACACTTGCCATGCATATGATATCTTATTTAGTTATTTATAAATTATCTCATAACAAACTATGAGATCCATATCAAATGACTATAATCAGTCAAATAGTCTTGGAAAATAATGGATATCATTAGAAAGGTCAATACCCAAGCAGGAAATTATTTTGACTGGTGAGGTTGAGAATTTATCAAGAATTATCCTTCCATGCTGTTACCAGATATGTCTCTACAAGGTCAATTTCTCTGTCCAATATAATGACAGCATAGAAAAATTCAAGTACTCATTGATGTCAATTATAGTTCTCTGAAAGAATGAATAGACTTTTATATAAAACATTAAAAATGTTTAGTCTGCTGCTGAGAAATACTGTTTATATTCAGAAATCAAATAAGAACATAACACAAGGAAGTTGAAATATTAGAGATGATTGAGATGTCATCAAGGGAAAAACATGTATAGATTTCAAGAAAATCCACATTCAGACTCAATATGATATGTAAATGACCTTATCCTCTGACTTTGAATGTTTCAATAGACCATATTTCCTTCAAAGTGGATGATTTTGAAAAGAATTTGATTTTGCAATCCTCAAAAGACTGAGGAGTTGGGAAAAAGAATTCAAGGGAAAGAGCTATTTCCAAATCAAATAAACAGAAAGGCACATACTAAAGATCTGGTGCATGAGAATGAAAGAGCTCCATCTACACTGAGTGATAGCTATATGCTAGGTACTGTGAAGGACTGTGAAGGTTGCTTTGGATGCAGGATGCCAGTAATTCTCAAAAACGAGGTCAGGCCTTTAAATCTATTATCTAGTTTCCAATAAAGAATAAAATAATTCCTGGATCCTTAACTCTATGCACAAACTGAATTTCAAGTTCATGGTAGCCTTCTGATTCCTTAGTTTGCTAAAACACCTTAGTAGGACATTGAACATAATGTCAAATGAGAAAGAGTGACAAGGAAGTTCAAAAAGAGACAATAGAGAGTCTATATAAATGCAATTGACCTTTGTGTTGAAATGGAAGGATAATGTATGAACTTGGCATATTTTTTGTACTTCTCTAATTCCGATAACATCCAGATAATCCTTTTGCTAAGTCAGAGCATAGCTAATCTCTAAAATTAAAGAAACTCAGCTAACGGATTTATTTAGCAAGCATCTTGAAATCTATACAAAACATATAAATATACATTTGAGCCAACCAATACTAATGTTACTGAATTTCCAAAATTGGTGAACTTCACACATTATGCGACATTAATAATTGTATGTTTTGTCCAGCACTGTGAAACAATTGAAGAACCTATTGCTGACTTCATATTATAGCCATGGAATAGGAACTTACTTTTTTAAAGTATGATGCCCTTTTAGGTTATATATTAGAAAAATTGCAATACTTTTTAAATATTTTGCTTTAATGTTTTACATCTATAAACAGATTCTATCTTCACAGAAGTTTTGTAAATAGTTAGGACAAGCATAATTATTTCCATTTTATACAAGTCACACCAGGCTTTTTGCGGTCACATTGACTTACCCAAAATCATGTCTCTAGTTGGAGGAGAAGGCTAAATTCAGACACAGGTTTTCTGACTCTTTTCATGAAATTCATCCTTCAAGAGCAGCACAAAATGCCACCTCCTCTGCAAAGGGAACATCGGGCCTTTCTTTCTCAGTGCTCATCAGCACCTTAAGCGTATTTCTAATACATCACTTATGATGTTGAATCTAAATGCAAAAAGAAGAATAAAACTGGAGGCAGATAAGAAACAAACACCACGTAAAACTGGAAGCCAGTGTTTTACACAATTCTTCAGATCAGTTAAGGTATTTTTAAAAACAACCAAAACTTTTGAAAAGAATAATAAGAACTAAATATTATAGGGAAACTGATTAGCGATTAAAAGTTTGTGAATAGAAACACAGGGATTTGTAAGGGGCAGCCATTTTTAATTTTCTGTACCAGTCAGGAAATCTATCTACGGCACTTTATTTAGCTCATTAACATATCTTAGGAAACTAAATGAATTATTTGTCAGAAAGAATTATCTGGAAAGAAATTAGTGAGCTCAGTGTTGCATATCTTTGTGGATATTGCCACATCAAAATTAATTACAATTATTAATAACAGTGTTCTCTGGGGATGCTTCTTCTG
Organism: Equus asinus; assembly: GCF_041296235.1. Taxonomy (NCBI): domain Eukaryota; kingdom Metazoa; phylum Chordata; class Mammalia; order Perissodactyla; family Equidae; genus Equus; species Equus asinus. Next base: position 146,645,072 of record NC_091792.1, read on the forward strand.
CCACCCAAGTAAGTCATTCTGTGTTCAGACTGGATGTGGCCTGTATTTTCTTTGAATTCTATTACATATTTTAAGAAGTCTGGAAATAATGGTAACTCTGTATCTAAGATTTTAGAAAAGTAAGAACACATTAGTAAAGCAGCTACTCAAAAATTGGAATCCTACAGAAATGAATATATAGGTTAGCAGGATCAAGAAGAAAGAACTGGACTTTGCAAGACTAGTATCTGGCAGTATTTCTCACCTAGAGACGCCTGTTATTAATAATTCCATGAATATTAATCGGAGCTTTCCATTTACATGACAAAGAAAATAGCCCTATTTGATGTGGAATAATTAAATGACTATCTATCATAGCTGGGCGAAACTAGTTGCATTTAGCTGGATGCTGGCTGAAATATTAGACTTCATGTAAATGAAACAAGTTATTTTTCTGTGACCTTTTTCTCTTATTTGCCAATAACCCCGTATATTTCAGCAAATTATGTATGTGTTATGCTTGATACTTTGAATGAATTTGTCAGAGAGAAGATCTTGCCCAAGTCAGTCATTTTCTCTCAGGCCGTGGGAGGGTAAGAGATTTGTGTGACGTCATACAGGTGGGCACCAAGGACTCTCTCCATTGCACAATTTCACAGCAAGCTTTTTAGTCAGACCATTGGAAGGGCAATTATATTTAGTGTTACATTCCAGATTCTCATCTTCTTTAAAGTTGATTCAATCTTAAGCAATCAGGAATGGCTTTAGAAGTAAAAGAATGGTGATTTCCTTTTTTGAGCATGCAACTACAAATTTTAGAAATTACATTTATCCATATGGATTTCATATCACAGAAATCTCATATGTATATTTTTGAACAGATATTCCTTTATCAAAGATGCTACTAACGAAACATTTTCTGACAATTTTGGAGGTAATAATAGCTACCAGGTTCATAATGTGATCTATGTTCCAATTGTAGTGTTTAGAAAACCTCTTACTGAATATCGCATAGGCTGTTCTTGGTTATCTCTGAATTTTGGCTAAAACCTGCTAGTTGAAGACAAAGGGTGATAGGCAGGTTGTAGACATATCTAAGCTGTGCTTTCCAAGATGGTTAAACTGGTCCAGACATTACAGCCTCTGTTACTCACTGCCAGGCTTTGTAAAGGAAGTTTAGAAATTTGAAATAATAAGTAGATAGTCAGGGAGATAGGGAATTTTTGACGTAAGAGAGAAGGCTGTGGTGTTTCTTTTTCACAACCAGTCATGGAGGAAGAGAAAAAGACATTCCAACTTACCTCTAGACAGGGTGGGTTCTGAGAGATGTGTTTCTGAAGATTTGGTGGATGCTAGTTGAATATGTAGGGAGTTATGGAAATTAGGACCCTCATTCTGCCAAGGAGCTAGAGCAGATGTGACAAGAAACTTCTTGGGAGAACTTGACTTACGTTCCCTGGAGTTTGGGGATACATGTGACTATGAAGATTGATGTCTTGCTTCTCAGCTGTGTAATTTGAAGGCAATCAGTTGTCAGGAGCATCCTGCGATGGCCAGAAAGCAGAATCTGAGGGAAGGTGTTTCACAAGAGGCACACTGGACTCTGCAGTGGCTTTGAAAGCCCATAATAGAGCCTGGATCTGGAAGCCTTTTTTAATGGAATTATAATGACCACGAAAAAATGGCAGTAACACCTGGAGGTGAGATACGTGTTCCTTTTCTTTTAAGATAATGCCCTCCACTGACCCTGGCTCTGGAGGTACTTGAAGATGGAAAAGCAGTGACATACCAAATCACACCCCTCCTCAAGTGCACATTTTACCAGTAAAAAAGATCATGCCTCAGTTGTAGCAACTGGAGAATAATCAATTATATGTGAAATTGAAGAACTGCTATGAGGCCAAAACCTCGGCCAAAGTTTTAAATCCTGAAAGTGAATCATAACTATCAAAACTGGTCACTTCTTGAGTTTTGGTAGCCAAAATTATGTGAGCCAAGATTTCAGTCCAAGTTATAATATAGGGAGATGAGAGGGAGTATTGTTGAGCAGCAGGTTGAAAAAGGGTAGTCATTCCTATCAGTACTTTCATCAAATTCGTTGTGGTTACATTCATTGCATGTATCTCATTTAATCCCCACAATAACACCCTATAGTAGATATCATCAACCCTTCCTTTACAGATAAAGATTCTGAGGCTTCACAGAGCCACTAAGGAACTGGGATTAAACTAGGTATTTTTAGATCCAACACCTCATCTTTAGCATCTACAATTTACTAACATTAAAAGAATTTTTGGCAATAATAATAATATTCTTTATGTGAGCTATCCTATATGACAGACTCTAGGTACATGTGGCTACTGAGTACTTAAAATGTAGCTAGTGTGACTGAGGAAGTCAATTTTTAATTATATTTATTTTAAATTAATTTAGACTTAAGTAGATAACACAGGGCTAGTGGCTGCTATATTGGACAGCCCTGTTCTAGACTGCTTCATCTGTTCACTGGGTCTACGCTTCTGGAGATCATGGGATATGTAGGACAATAGCTCTAGCTCTTCGTGAGAGTTCACGTTTCTCAGGCATTAAAGAGCTTAAAGAGAAACACACACATGCGTGCACACACACACACATCTTGATTCAGTTTAGAAAAACAGTGTTTGAATATGAAACTGCTGAAGCTACCTCTCTGTGCCTCTGTAAGAGGGGTGACAAGTGTGGGCACTCAAAGATGGGACAGTGGTTTGCAAAATATGCCAGGCTTTAGGAACCCTACAAAAGGTAGACGTGTGGACTAGGCCATAGGACTTTGGGTCCCTCACCTCTGATGAAATCTGTCCAACTCTTATTTTCTTATGTATTGGGTTTTATAAAGGCTTTTATTTGAGGTACATAAATATATAAATAAATAGAAAGAGGCATAGATGAATGAAACCTACTTTGAACGCATTAAGAATCTGGGAGAGCTTAGATTTTCTATCAGCTCTTTAAGTTATTAGCAGTGTGACCCAAGGCAATTTAGTAAACCTCTTTGAATCTGTAATTTCTCATCTGCAAACTGAGGAGGACACCGGGTCTGCCTCCCTCGGAACCTTTTCTGAGTTTTTGTTGATCATAAATGAGGTGCTGCATGAGAAAGGAATGTGTGAGCTGTGAAGTGCTACACAAGTGTGGGTTATTATTCATTTGTTACCACAGCAACTGAAGGGCATCTCTGTGACAACAGAACAGCTAACTGAAAAGCAATGATTAAAAACAGAAAAGTATTGTCAAGATTGAGGTACATGATACTTTAACAGCCAGAAAGCCCTAATACTGATATTTCTCCCATGTCCTGTTTTTCCAATCAAGAAGAATTACACGTAAATATGATTTTTAAAATACAGAGAACTGTGTAAACTATCGCCATTTTGTTGTCTTTTCAATGTTTTTTCTTTGCTAATGACTATATTTATGTAGATATATAGATACATAGAGATAGATATAACATTAATTTTTTAAAATTGAGATCATACTATGTGTTCTATTTGTAATTTCTTTTTTCATGAATAGTACTTCGTGATACTTCATGCAGATTATTAAATATTTTTATAAACTATGATTTTAATAATTGCATAATATAGTATCCCATGACTATACCATATTTTTTTTAACAAACTAAAAGAATGGATGTTCAGGTATTCTTTTGTTCTCTCTCTCTTTTGTTGGCTTTTGAAACAATACTGACACAAAGATCACAGGCTTCTAGAAATGTATAGAGAAGATCTCTCTCAAAAAACAGTGTTTGAGCTGAGGCTGAGTAACCAGAAGGAGCCAGACATTAGGGCAGAACACTCCAGGCAGAAGGACAAGCAAGCACAGGCCTTTGAGGAAATTATGTTTAACTGATGAGACTCTGCATTACTTCCGCAGGGAGGGTTGAAGCTTAGCACTTATTCTGACTGGCAATGGATTAGCTGTTATGTCATTGTTTAAGTAATTCTGGGGTGGGGTGAGAGGTCCATTCCAGGCTGTCACATTTGAGGTTTGACTTTGTCCCTTCTACACATTTCCCATTGCGCATTTGGGATAGATGCTAAAGCCTAAATCCTTAAATATCTTGTACCTTCATCCATCCTTAAAATAATATTTGCCATGTGTTATCTTGTCAGGAAATATGTATTCAATTAATGTAGAGAAGTGAAAATACTTTCAGTTCAATCTACTATTTTGTAAAGTAGTAACTTCAAAAGCACTTCCCTACCACACAGGGCCTATTTAAAGAAGATAATGTTTTATATGCTGATGACTAATATTTAATTCATTTATAAGAATTATGGATAAGAGCTAAAGAGAAACTATGTAGAACTCCAGATCAATTCATTCCTTCTAAATGTAAATATCGAGTAGCTGATACCCACGGATGTAGAATAAAAAGCAAACAAAGAAAGAAAATATTTGGAAAGGAATTATTTGGTGATATGAGGAAAAAAAGATGAATCATATATTTTCTTTGTTTTTATTTTTCTTTGTTGACAACAATTTGTGACTCTTATACATAGTGTAAGTGTAATATATTGTATGTCTATTTCAAGATTACTGCAGCTAATGTAAGTATTATCATCTTTCATGTCCTATCACTTTCCAAATAGATTATCCTATTTGGAAATCCTTAGCCTGTAGGATGTATTGGAGGGTTTAAAGGAGATGTTGGGATATCACACACTGATAGTTGATGAGGGAAGCATACTTAGTTTAGGGGCATTTGCCACCCATAGCCTCAACTTCTCTATCTCCTAGCTCAATACTTCTGCAGGTGTTCCTATTTCTTCAATATGCTAGGAAACAGAGTTCTGAACATACAACAAAGCATCTTATCTGTGCTTAAGACCAAAATGCTGAGCTGTTTTAATACACCAAATTTATTTTTAAACCAAGTGCTAGAAAAAACCTAATGCTTAACTTTTCCATGTCTGATTAATGCAGATGAAAATGTCATGTAACAATTTGAGGACAGGAATAAAGACCAGGTGTGCTCAACAGTTCCTGGGTGTTCTTCTCAAGAAACTCCATTGCACATAAAGCAGTAATTTCAGAAAATCAAGAGATGTTAGTGCTCTATTGAAAAGAAGTTAAAAGGACCCACTGAGAGACACATTTTTGCTATGGGTTTCTCCCTAAGAGGGAGTCAGGTGGACTGAAGAATTTGAAGAAAGCTGGGCCATGCCATGCAGCTTTCCACATAAATGCGCATCAACTGTGCATTGTGGGGAAAAAAAAATCACTACTCCTTTTGATTGTGTACTTCAGGTCAAAGTAGGGGTTGTTCTGGGAAAAGTGATGATTACATCTCTGGGCTGCTCTGACTTGAAGAGAGCTGGCTAAGCTGAACATCATTCTTTTAGATTCCCTTGTGCCTTATGAATGAGTCTAGCTGGCAAAGACTAGGCCTAGGGAATCTCCCATTCCTCAAAGATCTGTGTGGGAATTTGACAGTGGACTCCCTCTGTCTATCCCCTGCAGCAGTCTGAGAAAGTGTTCTTTTGTGACGCTTGTCCTTAGACTCTCATAGAGTAGTCCATTGACTTCACAGAGCCTCAAGGGAAGACAGAAGTTTGACATACATTAAAAACAAATTTGAAAGCTCCCAGAAGAAAGAACACTGGCAGACAACTTAGATCAATGTGTTCTGGTGCTTTTGGAAAGTAGAGCTTGTAAGTGATGACTTTGAATATTTAGCTGAGGAGATTTCTAAGCACAGTGTTGAAGGCAAGGCTGGTTTCTCCTTGCTGCTTATAGTAAAACACTAGAGGAGAGAGATAAATTGAAGAAGCTGTGTTAAGTAAAGAGAAAAATCATCATGAATCAGGTGATTTATAAGATTCTCAGCCTATCCAGATAGAGTGTTCTGGAAACAAGACCAAGTGTATGGCTGGACAACTTTTGCTAAAGAGAGTAGGTATGTGACTCATGGATCTGATCAACCATCTCAGGAGATGCCAGGAATAGAGACATATTTATCCAGGAAAAGTTTGTGAAGGATCCTTTCTTCAGATGGCTTGGACTCCCATGAATCGCATGTGAGACCAGCAAGGATTTTGAGAAATTTATACTAGCAGAAATATTATCAGCTTGGATTCAAAGGGACAGAGATGGGATGTAATGAAGGAAGAACGACTCTGAGGGCAAAGCCACAGGTGCAGAGGCTGGCAGGACTGATACTGCTACCATGGGCCCAGAGGGCACAGGCCCAGGGGTCAAGGCCATTTCCTACTGGATTCCAGAGGGTGGAGACATCTCTGTGGTTTCAGAGGGTGGAAGCACTACTGAATGCCACATCGGTGGGCCTAGCAGACAGAGCATGAATCAAAAAAGGATTATTTTCAAGACTGAAAATCTAATGGAATTTGCCCTGCCAGGTTTCAGATTTGCAAAAGTGTCTGTGACTCCTTTCTTCCTTCTGATATCTCTTTTTTAGGAATGAGGAGTCTGTCCTTTGCCTCTTCCATCATTATATTAAGGAAGCACATAACTTGTCTGGTTTTACAGGCTCACAGATGGAGAGGAATTTTGCCCCAGACTGAATCATACTCTAAGTCTTACTCAAAACTAAATTAGGTGATGTTTGGGCAAGATTTTGGACTTAGAATTGATACTGGAATGGGTTACGACTTTGGAGGATATTAGGAAATAATGGATATATTTTGCATGTAGAAGGACATGAATTTTGGGAGAGGTCAGAGATCAGACTTTTATGAATTGGTGTCCTCCGAAAATTCATATGTTGAAGTCCTAACCCCCTAGTGCCTCAGAATGTTACCATATTTGAAGACAGAGTCTTTACAGAGGTAGTCAAAGTAAAATGAGGTCATTAGGTTGACTGTAATCTAATAGGAATAATATTCCTATAAAAAGGGAAATTGTAGACAGAAAAATGTGGAGAGAAGATGATGTGAAGAGAAATAGGGAGAAGATGACCATCTGTGAGCCAAGCAGAATGACCTGGAACAGACTATTCTTTCACAACCCTCAGGAAGAATCTATCCTGCTTATACCTTGACTATAGACTTTTATCCTCCAGAACTGTGAGATGATAAAAATCTGTTGTTTCAGCCCCTTGGTCTGTGGTATTTTGTTATGACAGCACAAGCAAACTAATACAATATGATTGAGATAAGGTATGATTGAGAATCCTCAGCTCTTCCACACTCTGTGATTAAGCTAAGAAAACAGCCTTAGTGTTATCAATTCAATAAATAATTAAATGCCTATTGTGTGCAGTACCCTGTACCAACAACTAAAGGGGATAAAGAAAAAAACAATTAAAACTAGTTCATGCTTATGGATTACAGTTTAAAACAATCATATTTTAAAATGCTTAGAAAAATGTGAGTCAACTACTAACAGATGGATTTCTTGAAGTAAATAAGTTCATGCATTTGAATTAGAAAACTTTTTTTAGATATATTGTTGTTTCTTTATGTGACCTCTCTGCCACCTTTAACAATACTTATAGTGTTGCTTTTAGAAATTGTAAGTTATTGTCAATAGAGTACACTGAGTAATGAAAGTAATTGACATTCTCATAGCGAGTACAACATATCATTGCTTGTTTCACAATTTTATGCAGAGCCGGATCTGGTTTTTAGTTCAAATGTGTATGTTAAGTAATGTACTTAGTTGTTTTACAATTTTGGATATGTATACAGTATACAATATATAGAATTTACTTTGGTGAGCTGTATTCTCACTGAACAAAGTTACCTAGTGACAATCTGTGTTTCCTTTGTTTTAAGCATTTTTGTAAGTTTTTTCTAAGTACCATTTAATTAAAATATTTTTAATATTTTGAACCCAAAATTCTTTGAGATATGACTTTCATATTTTCTTCCATTTTTTATAGAGACAAGTTTTAAGATATTTTTCTAAATATTCTCTGATCTTATCCAGGGAGCATCACAATTGCCATTATATTGTAATATTGTCATTTTCTAAAACTAATATCATATTTGAAGACAAATATCTGGCTAATAAATCATAATATATGATGTTGTAAATCATGGGTCAATTTGTATATTCTACTAGTAATGATGGAAATAGTTCGTGTGGACAGTCCATGCATCAGGATAAGACTACAGCCTTTATATTTATTGACCAATAAATTTAAGACTCAAGGTAGTGCAGAAAGAAATAATAAAGGCAACAAAGCTTTATGAGTTTATGAAAAGTTTAGTTGTAGAGATGAAAGTAGGGAATAAAAATCATTAGTGCGGCACCCAGACCGATCAAGCAGAGGTGGATATTTTATAATGAGGCGTCTTGACCACATCTGACTTCTACGCATAATGGGCTTCAGTAATGTGGAGAAATTCTAGCAGCTTAAAATGGAGAAGATGAGCTGGGAAAATACTTAGTCACTTGGAGAGTTCACTTTTCACCAGTGAGAGTAACAACAGTTATGGAAATTGGAGGCTCCGTGTATGTAGGATTAACATAGACTTTCTGGACCAGTGTTCTACCAGAGGGGTTTGACCTGGTGTGTGGGGCATAGCAAACTCTCGAGGAATTCTAGATAATCCATCTTCTTTGGAGAGGGTCTCACAAGTGAGTGGGGGTACAGGGAAATGGATTTGGCTTTTAAGGGAAAGAAGGATTTGTAAAAATTAATCCTTGAGTTAATGCTATCCATAGGGTTTGAGATTCAAGACTGAGAATATGTTTCATGTATAATTTTACATTTATTATTACATTACTTATAGGTCTTTAGGTATTGAGTCCGTTCTAAACTAGTAAACTCTTTTAAGAAAAGTAGACTCTTATTGCTCGCAGGAATCTTAAATTACTAAAAATAACTATGATGAGTTGTATTGCAACTGAACAGAGCTACCTGGTGCTAATCTGTGTTCTCTTTGCTTTAAATGTTCTACTTTCACATTTTCCTAGTAGACACGCTAAAAGCATACTGTTCAATCACTCATTCATTCGTTCACTCATTCATTTAACACATAATTGCTATGTGCCCAGCAGGCAGCAGGGATAGAATTATGAGCAAAATAAGGTGGTATTAATGTCTGATGTAAGATTTACTAAGTATGTTCTGAGGGAACGAGTGAATATATGTTTCTAAATGAGGGATAAAAATCTTATTTGCAGATATACCTCTCTTATTGCTTTGGAAATGTTTCTATGGTTCATAATATGATGTGATGTGTCGTGGTGATAGTAGCAGGACTAACGCAAGGGAGGATTGCTCAGTGTTGCAGTGGGAGGGAAGAACTCCTGACATACCTGAGCCTTTGTAGTTAGATACACCACTCCTTTCAGCTATGCTTGGTAGTAGATAATAGCTTCATTATCTATTCCATGATGTCAAGATGCATTACGAGGACTTGTCGGAAGCCAAGACCACTAGACTCAGTTTGGTAGAATAAAATTTATCTGTTTCCTCTTAATCCTAGGAGAGCCAAATTTAGCAAATAAAAATATAAGATGCTCAGTTACATTTGAATTTTAGATAACCAATGAATGAATAAACATCCTGCGGCAATCCTACCTCTTCCCTGAAGCTCATTATTCTTATCTACACCACAGAACCCTTAGGCAGCATCTAGAACAGTGCCTTTCAACTGGGATACAACATTCTCCATCAGTGGCAGTATTTACTCTGATGGCGATTCTCAACCCAGGCAGTGGGCACACCCTCCAGGAGGGTAGCGTTTTACTTTGAATATGAGAAGAAGGAAGTTGTGTTTTGAGAAAATCTCCCTCCATGTGATTTATGTATGATATATGGTCCCCCGAGGGACATGTCCAGCCTCCATACTCATCTAATCTGAAAAGAATCACTATTCCATGATAAACACAGCAGGGTGTATTTCCAGTCATTCTTCGCATGGACACTTTGGTTGGAGCTTGACAGTAATAATGCGGTTATGATATTAGCTGGGATTACTGCGGTTACTACTCCTGCTACTGCTGCTCCTGCTGCTATTACTACAATTATCTAATGAGCTTTTATACATTCCATCCTACTTTAAATCCTCTTAACTTAGCAGCCACCTAAGCTCTGAATGTCTACTCATTCTTAGTGCTATTTTATAGATAGAGAAAGAAAGACCCAGGGAGATTAAGTAATTTATCCTCCATCATATAAATAGGCACCATCCGAAATGAAATTCATGGTCAGAAGCTAAGTCTTATAACTCAAAAAATAAATCTTTTCCCTCTATACCACACTGCAGTTAGCCTAGTCCTTCATTTTTCCAGGCTTATAAAGAGAGAACTTTATAGAGAATGGGAAAAAAAGGAGCTACTCCTCCTTTATGTTTGCAAAACTCTCTTAATGCATAGATACGAAATTGGCCCATTCACATCTATTAGTACAAGTTTGAAAATTATAAAATTAATTAAGAACACTTACTACTACTGCTGGACTATTACAAATATCTAAATTAAATGATATCTTTCTGTATTTTGGTTGCAATCCAGTTGGGGAAACAACACATGAAGACATGAAATGTTAAATAACAATAATTAATAAAAATAACAGTTCTGAAAAGTAATAAAGGAGATGTTACAAGGTAGACCTTGCCGCATCATGTTCAAAGTGGTGTGGACTGTGGTGCTAGATAGACCTAGACGTTATTCCTAAACTGTCTTTTACATAGTCATTGTCCAGAATGGCCGCTCCTTCTTTTAGCACGTCAGTGTCTTATTTTGTTTTATTGTCCTTAGTCTTACTTCCTTGTTTCCACTTCCCCCACACCTAATTCATTCTGTTCACCACATGTCCCAAAATTTGGTCACATCACTATTGTCAAGGCCAAGCACAATGTGAACCCTGGTCACTACCCATTTCCATTCTGGACTTTACGCTCCTGCTGTACTGAATTGCTTGATTTAGTTCCTTGAAACTGTCATACTCTTTTCTGCTCCATATACTTTGCATAAGCCTTTTTCTTTGTCCGATATGTCCTCCTTCTCCTCAAAAATGTCATATCTCCAACTTTTACAAATGAGTCCCTCTTCAGTCTTAACAATCCAGTTCAAGGGTTGGTTACTCCCTACTGATCATTATCACAGGAACATCTTTAGGACAGGGTCATTATTTAATCACATTTATTATCCTTGGTGCTTAACACAAGGCCCAGCATTTAATATATGTCCAGTAAATACATGTTGAAATGGGTTGGACTGACAGGTCACTTTAAAGATCAAAAACAAAAATCTAGAAGAAGCAATCTGACTACAACCAAGCCTGTTCTGAATGTGATTTTCATTCTATTTTGATAAATTAGGTTGGGGACACATTTTTGAATAGAGGAAGAGGAAGTTGGAAGAATTTTTAAGAGTAGAACATGACCTTTTCTCCAATGACTCCATTAACGTAGTTTCAACACTAGGTGTGAAAAGCTGCTTGGTCTTCTTCAAGCCTCCACTTTGTATTTTAATGACTTTCGGTAAGAATTACATCACAAGCTAGGCAACTTTAACCAAAAAAAAAAAAAAAGAGAGAGAGAGAGAGATCTGGTTTTGAAAAAACAATGTCTATTTCATTTTTGAAAATCACAATGATAACATTTTGCTAAATCTGTCTTATAGAATTGGTATTAAGAGCCCATGAAGAATTGTGATGTAAGTGGTTATAGTTATTATTAGAATAAGTGGCACCATGTCATTCTTTATATATTCTCCAAGCAGAAATGAGCAAGCACAGGACACAAGAGAAGCTGAAAGTTTGTATACACAGAAGAAAAGATACCCAAGAGCCAGGAATGAGCCTGTGAGAAGTGGGAGGCACCTCAGCTAATTTTTCCAACATTACACTTTACCTTCATGGCCAACAATAGTTGAGAAGTCATGAAGAAGAAAATAGAGAACAATAGAGTTACATTTTTTAAAAATAAGAAGGTAGGGGCCAGCCTGGTGGTGTAGTTGTTGGGTTTGCACATTCCACTTTGGCAGTCTGGGATTCGTGGGTTTGGATCCCAGGTGTGGATCTATGCAGTGTTCATCAAGTCATGCTATGTTGGCATCCCATATACAAAAAAATAGAGGGAGATTGCCACAGATATTAGCTCAGGGCCAATCTTCCTCACCAAAAAAAAGAGGAAAGAAAGAAAGAGGATAGTGGAGAGAAAAACCAAATCCCTGAAATGGGTGAAAAAAAGATTAGAATTGTGTCTTTCATTGGCTAATTGGGCAAAATGATTTCTAGCTTAGTGTAGAACCAACAAATTGCTCCTCATGGGTCTCTTTGACTCTCCTATGTCCTTAATATGTAAAATACCCCTTGTTTGTAACAAATGCTATAACATTTACTGGTCTTAATGAAGGCCAGATTTGTGGTCCACTGATAAAATATGCAGGAGAAAAATTAATTGTACAAGTAAAGTCTTACTTAGATCTCCTCCTACTTAAGTCCTTTTCTCAATCACTTAGAGACTGAGATAAGTCTTAAACTGGATTGAATGATCCTGATATTGGTGAATCAAAATGTCCAGATGAGGGGCCAGCCTGGTGATATGGTAGTTAAGTTTGTGTGCTCTGCTTTGGTGACCTTGGGTTTTCAGGTTTGGATCCCAGGTGTGGACCTATACACCACTCATCAAGCCATACTGTGGTGACATCCCACATGCAAAAGTAGAGGAAGACCGGCACAGATGTTAGCTCAAAGATAATCTTCCTTAAGCAAAAAGAGGAAGATTGGCCACAGATGTTAGCTCCTGGCTAATCTTCCTCACACACACAAAAAAAAATAAAAAAATTCTGATGATGGGGTTGGATATGCTTTCAGTCAAGTTTTTCTCCAACTCTTCCTTCATGTCACCTGGCTATAGTGGTTAGAGTGAAAAGATCCCCAACTCACATAAAGTTTCAGGGGAATTTACCAATCTATGCAGCACATCGGTAAAATTCCTTAACTCCCTCCCACAAACAGCCTTCACTAAATGAAAGGAAATGCACCATACTGTCCGTGCTTCAAGGAAGATGTGTTCTGGTAAGTGCGCTATGATCAGATGGGCAATAAATACTTTGGGCAGTGAAAGAGGAAATAAAATCTGCACGATGAAGGAAAAGCCAAGAATTGAAATGTTCCCAGAAATTATAGCTGAGCTATAATACTGTATGTAGGATTAGTCCACAGGAGTAATTTTGTAAGTCTCTTGTGGCAGACATAGAATGATAGGAGAACACTGTGATGTGCAGGATGTTTCCATTATATTCCATAAATATGCATTAGAGGTTCAGAGTAACATAAATAATGCATGATAAATTCTATCAAAAGAATTTCTGGCTGGGGTGAGTGCACACAGGAAGCTGCCTGTAAGGCCATATTTTAACAGGCCTGGGTAATGGCCTGGTTGGCCACGTTCACGCCCATAGAAACTCTGGGGCTTGCAATTTGTCAAAGGTTAATGGAGAAGCAAGAGAAGTGAGTTTGGTTAAACTTTAAGATGGGTTACTATGTAAAGATACAAAATAGTATTGGCATAGTACTTCCATCTCTTCTGTAAAAAAAGCAGCAGAGCATTTTGACTGACCCACAGTTAATGCAGCGAACCTTTCAGTCCTCAGCTACTCCTCAAACGGTGACTTGACAACAGAGAGAAGGTTTGGCTGCAGGGGAAAGAGCACGCCACATGCCAAGGTTAGTGAGAGACAACTATTAGTTACGGAGGGCTTACTCCGGGCTAGGTCTCATGCTAAGAGTTGGATACACTATCTCAAAATGATCTCATTTAGTTCATACAACAACCTTAACACAAATGGATTATGCCTGACTCATAGATAAATATCTCAGAAGGATTAGATGGCTGTAGAGCTTATAGATACATTTTTAGAGGGCATCTATATCTGGCTTCATTTCCCATTCTCCTCATCACTACATTATGCTGCCTAATGACAGAAGCAGTGTATTTTGAGGTCAGCTTGAAAGAAGCTGCTCTGGAGGAAACAGCTTTGCCTGGGCCAGAGAGAAGGGGTGATGTGACACTCAGAAGTCAGGGCTGCTTGAAATGGTGTAAGGATGTACATTAAGGGCCTGGCCCAGGCACACGCAAAGAAGCTCTCCAGAACAGACTAGTGAAGGCCCTAGTAGATGGCATGATTGGCTGTGTGAGTTGAGTTGACTGGAGAAGATTGAAGCACTGGAAATACCTGCTTTTATCTATGACTCAAAGTTGCCTTGTATTCTCATCTTTACAAATGGAAAAAAAAATTCCATTTGAATAGCTGCCTTCCCCAGTCTTTCTCCTCCCCTTTATCCATTCCTTCCAGTGGGAAATGTGTTGTTTCTTGCTGATCAATATTCTGATTGGCCATTATTTTCCTCTGCTAGATCCATTCTCCACATTCCTCTGCCTGCTATGTGCTAATGTGGGTAGAGGTGGGGTTGGGAAATGACCCCCATGGACTGCATCACTCTCTGGCTTCTTATTGGGTTCAGCCAATGGCATCCACCAGCTGGAGGTTAGAGGGCAAGCGGAGAGAGGAATCAGACTATTTCTTTCCTCTTTCCAAGTTCCTCCCTGCCTTAGTCCCCTTCCTCTGGAAACAGCTATGTTTTCAACAGCTGTAGCTACCACTGGTCACTCATTCTGTAAAGGCCTGGTTTTCACTGGCCTGCAAATGTATGGTTTTCTTCTCTGTGCCTTAAGCCCTGGTAGTGGTAACAGCTTCCTCCTGTGGTTGGTCTTTGGGTGCCTATCCTTCCTTTGTTTCTTAAATTCTGACCCCACCTCTGTCAATAGACTCTTCATTAAAGTCTGTTTGTGCTATCTGGAGTAGATTCTGTTTCCTGCCAGGGCTCTGACAAATATTAATAATACTACTGAGCTTTCTTTGTGGGAAGTATCTACCTGCAGGAGCTCCCTGTCTCTGCTCATCCAGCCTTAAGTTATACGGGATCAGGCCCCATTGAGGAGAGACTGATGGGGTCCAGCTCTTCCTGGGGTGGGGCAGAACTTCAATTTGAGGGTTTTTAATTATGAGCAAGCCCACTTGCCCACAGACCTAAGAATTTGGTATCTAATTTCTATATCTACTTCTCAATTGATTCTGCAGTTCACATAAGAAAAAGAAAAGAGTCATAGTTTATTGAGTCCTTTAAACACTAGTGGTCTTCATGTTTTCTGCCCATTACTTAACTCCCTTCCCAATGCCATGGAGTCTGTATGCAAAGTAGCTTCCCCCACGTAGGGGTATAGCAGGCGTACAATGCGCTTTTTGCTCCCTGCAGAGGGGCCTTGTCGGTGATAGCAGGATAATGAGGAGAGCCTCTGTGGCCAGTGGAGAATAGAAGGCGAGAACAATTAAAACAAAAATTAGAGTCTCTTTCATGGTTTTTTTTTGAAACCTGAGGAAGAAATCTGGAGGGTTGACATTGCTGTGCTTTTGTAACCCTTAAATTAATAAAATGGTGACATCCTTGCTAGACTATAAATAACAAATTGAGGTGTGGAAATGGCCTGTGAGTGAAAAGAGGACTGTTGTTAACCAGAAAGGCTGTCCTTGATGTCTTATCATATGGGAAAGAAAAGAATATTATCTTTTCCCAACTTCCCTTTGGGAAAAAAAGTCTGTGTATTAGCGTTTCACAGGCCTATGATACACAGCCTTTTAGGACATTTGGTGACGAATGGGGAAAGCATGGAAGGAGCGGTGAAGATATTTGTAACATGCATATACAAAGTAAACAAAAAGCAAATTAAACCCCCTCCCCACTTTGTCCTATGCTCTGCCCTAGGCCCTCCTCCTGGCATTCTGAAGTGGGGATGTCTGCCCCATAGTAACATTCCAGCATAGGGACTCTCTGTGGAAGGAGGAATGGTGGAAAGGCATTCATTTCAGAAGCGTTAATTGCACGTTCCTTATATTCCACTGCGTTAATGAGGGGCCCTTGGCCAGGAGACTGATGGTTTGGGGAGAGATGGAAAGTGAGCTGGATATGTACAGATAAAATAATTCCTGGCAGGGTGTACTTGTTGTACCACGATCCTCAGTCTAGTGGGGGAGACAGAGAAGTCTCCTTCAGTACAGGGCAGCGTGACTAGCACAATGAGAGGCGAGCATGAAGGATAAGAGCAGACACCCTCTGTTAGGGCTGGTGCAGCCACTTCGTTTTAGAGATGAGAAACTGAAGACCAGGAAGCTTAATTGACTCGAGTTGGTCACGCAGTTCTTCAGAGACAATCTTTGACTAAAGCCCAGCTTCTGGGTTGCCAGTGATCAGAGATGATCGGGGAATATATAAAGAGCGCAAGAAGAGGCATCTTTTTTCCCTATCTCTGGGTTTAGAGTGTTGGACTTCCGTGTGGAATCAGAATAGAGAATCCTGATTTGCTAACCTACCCTAACCAGACCAGAAAATGAATACAACCTAATCTTACATTTGAAACGGAATACTTTTAATTATTTTGTATTTTGTTGTATCTGTGCAACTAATTTCCAGGTGCATTACTGAAATCCAAACAGCTTCCACAGAACAAATTTATGCCTATGCCACAGAAGTAAACCCTCAAACATTATTGTAAAACACGCGATGTTGACTGCATGTGTGCTTAATGAAATGGCTTCTAGACCTGGCTGAATTTCCAAGATGTGTTTTAAAATGCTTAACACAGATTCTTCATATTCAGCAATCATTTTGTGAAACAGGAGTATTAATAAAATCAATTCTCACTCGTGATGGAGTCTTAAAATGAGGTCACTAATTACTGGTTTTGAACTGTTTTGCCTGACATATTCAAGCCCTGGTGTGCTAAACAAGAGTCATTTTCAGAGGGATTTCAAGCAAGAAAGAAATGAAGAAATGTGGAACAGATTGAGCGCATGAGCAGAGTGGGATCTCCTTTTAACTTCCCTCAACGACTGGAGAAGCAGGCCGGGAAGAATAATGAGCATTGATTAGATAACAGAAAAAAGGCTAATTCCATCTCCAAAGATAAATAATTGCTTTTTGCTTTTCATAGCTTGAGGGAAGCCTAAAGCCAAGAGTAATTTATAATCTTGCTCTCAATTACTTTTTTTTTCAACATTTTATGAGCGTTATGTCTGTGCTTTCAATCAGGCATGTTCAAGCAACAGCAAATTTGTCTCCAACTTAGCGAATTATTAATTAAGGACGCAGATGTGTTTTACAGAGCAATGAAAGCTAAAATCAATGTGTCTAACCTGGGGGTTAGGATCAGCCAATGCCAGAATGAGAGAAATCTATTCCCAGGCCATACTAATGAGAGCTTAAGTGATTGTTTGAAGATGGTGCTATGGCAGGGTTACATGAAATAGACTTTTGTATATACTTTTCCCTCTATTTTTTTCTAACCCTGGGAAACATAACAATTTAATTCCTTTTGATGGTTCCCACTGGTACCACTAGGCTTTTCCAGGAGTTATGAAAAATGAAAAGCCATGTTCAAGCTATATGCCTGAGGAGGAAAACTGGGGCTTTCCTAGAAATTAGTTAAGAAGGAAACTAGAATCAGCTAACTTTCTTATGCTTGCCCCATCCTGGCCAATCTACTTTCCAAGATCATATTGTCTGAGTAGCAGAGTTCCAACTATCCCAACTAGCGGTCCCTGGATTCCAGCAGTGGCAGAAAAGCATTGTTCCTATAATTAATCTGACCCATGGAAAGCCAGTATGGATGGGTTTAATCAAGAAGCAGGGGAGGAAGCTAATATTTATTGGGGAGTAATTAGGTGGTGGGCGCAGTGCTAGACACTTCCTCCACGCAGCCTAGTTTGTTCTCAGAACAATGTGCGGGCTTGATAATAGATTTCAGAGAAGAAAATCCAGGCTTAGAAGAAAAGAACCTTTACCAAGTTTTCACTGCTAATAAACAAAGAGATGGGATTTGATGCAGGTGTGTCTGTCTTCAGGCTAGTATGTATGGAATCAAGATATAATGCCAGTCCGACTGATTAGAAACCTGTGAATCTTTTTTCTATGCCAGGTTTGTCTCTTTCAGAAGAAAATTCTTGGTAATGGCCTTAGTAATCTTACTGAAACAATGGAATTTCAGGCAAGCTGTCTAACATTTTGGAGACAATTTCCACATCAGTAAAATTACAGAGGTGCAGTAGATGTTGCCAAGGATTACTGTGAGCCCTGAACAGTTTTATTTTCCTGCTATGTTAGCAGGTTTTCTTCCCCATTCACATCATTTTGTTTTCCTCTCACAATCTGATCTTGACAAAGTTAGAGAAAATGAAAATTTCCCTGAAGGACATTTCAGCTTACCAAGAACTAAAGCTGAGGGGAAAGACTCTGAAATGAGGATGCATTTCTTTCTGTGTGGAAATCTTTTTTTAACATTTATAATTCTGACGTATTTTTAAAAGTGACTGTATTCAAGTGGCTCTGTCTTGGGAAGATACCCAAATATTATATAGTATTTTATTCCTACTAGAAAACAAATATTTCCATGGAGATAGACTGTGATGACACAAGCAAAAGATTACAGAGATCTGTATACTGGCTTTGAGTACCTTATGGGTCTTAAACAGTACATTCGGTGCAAGCTTGCCAAAAGTAATCAAAATATAAAAACAATGAAGAAATCATTCAAATATCTATAAAAAAGTTTTTAATATAGTATCTACAAAAACTTCTTATGCTTTATGATTTGCTTAGAATTAAATTATAAAGTGTTCCTGAATTGAGAATTTTGTACTAAAGTTACTGGATTCACTTAAATTAGGATAAAAACCTAGCTATACACTGCAACAGACACATCTAAAATGAAATGCCACCTAACACTTGAAGGTAATGTATATATGTATATATACACACATACACACACAAGGTGATATGTTAGGCAAATAGAAGCACAGAAATAAAATACCAGAGGTGATGATAAAAATAAAATTTGAGAGTTAAGGCCTTTAGCAAGATAGAGAGGAATATTTTGCATTGAAAAAGGAGGATAATCCATGAAGAATATATACAATCTGTGAACCATTAGATGGATACCTAAAGCAGAGCAAAGAGAATTGGCAAAGTAAAATTTATATTAAGAGTCGGAATTTGACAGATCAGGTAGATTTTAAAACTGTAAGAAGGTACAAGATTACATTACAAAATTGACAAGAGTGATTTCATTCATATGCATGGGATTCTGAACTCTATAAAATGCATACTTTTCTCTTGTGACCAAGAATCAATAAGGTACCTGAATAAATAAGTAACAACATGTAACTGGCTATAAAATAAAATTAATAAACTCCCAAAGGTGGAAAATTTTGAGGCCACCTTTTTTGGCTAAAAGTCAAAAAGCATAGAGTCTTGTAAAAAAATAATAAAACACATTTTAAATTGTCTATAATAAAAATTATTTAAATGAATAAAAATATATATGAAATAAAACTATAATTCCAAATCATTTAGAGATTAACAAAAATTAGATCGCTTCACATAAAAGCATATGGAATGCATCTAAAACCATGCTCAAGAGAAAAGTTAAAGCTTTGAGTTATTCTGTTAATAAACAAGAAAGACTATAAAGGAATATGTTAATATTAAACTTAAGGAATTTAAAAAGTAAGAAATGAGAGGAATTAATAGGGAAAATTTAAATAAGAACTAAGAACTTTTGTGAACAAGAAAATACCAAGAAGGAAATATTAATTAAATTAAAAGCTGCTCAAATCAAGTAGATAATTAGGAATGTGAAAAAAGAAAAATATTTGTAGGGGCCTGCCCAGTGGCACAGCGTTAAGTTCACACATTCTGCTTCTTGGTGGCCTGGGGTTCGCCGGTTCGGATCCTGGCTGCGGACATGGCACTGCTTGGTACGCCATGCTGTGGTAGGCATCCCACATATAAAGTAGAGGAAGATGGGCATGAATGTTAGCTCGGGGCCAGGCTTCCTCAGCAAAGAAAGAGGAGGATGGCAGTAGTTAGCTCAGGGCTAATCTTCCTAAAAAAAAAAAAAAAAAAATTTGTAATATGAAAAATAGTTAGAGATACAATAAAAATTCCAATAAGGTAAATATTATAAATAATTGCATGTAAAATTTTATGAAAATTAAATGCAAATAATTTAATGAAGAGAACAATATTGTAGGATACTATAAATTTCTAAAATAAATTTAGAGTTAGAAAGCGTGAAAAGATGAATTTTTATAGAAAAATTATAAAGAGCTTTAAGATCTAACCCTGTAACGTCTGTCAATGAAGATGAATTTACAGGTAAATTTTATCAAATCTTTTGGGAATAGGAAATATCTATGTTATAAAATTATTTCAGAACATAGACAAATATGGATATGTTACTAAATTATGTCAATAGATAAAATAAGTTAATAACATTCTACATTTGTCACTGTTTTTAAAATATTAAATGAAAGAGAAATAGGATAAAACGTCTTTAAAAAATTGAAAAAGAATATGTTTAACAACAACAAACGCCATCATAAGTGTATTGACACATCGCATTAAATTCAAAATCGAATAGGAATGCTGGCTGTTACCACTGCACCACCATTACTGAGCATTGTTTTAGGGTTTCTAGCAAAAGAAAACACAACATGATAGCATGTTTGACCATATGATCTCAGAAATCATATGGTTCTGATTCTGGGACAGACTTTATTACCTGGAAGATCTTCAAAATTTGTCAAGAAAATCATTGACAGATTTGACTCTGCAAAAAAATATAAATTTTATGTTACAGAAGATAATATAAATTTTAAAAAATGTCTAAATAATAGAAAATGCTTTGAATGTGTTTTATAACAGATCTAGTATCTATATTTTAAACCTCGTACTAATTAATAACAAGAAATAATAATTTTTTAAAAAACAGTGAAATAAGCCCATCACAGAAAGACACGTAAAGCATGATTCCGCTTACATGAGGTATCTAAAATAGTCAAATTCATAGAATCAAAGCAGAGAATGGTAGTTCCCGGGGCTGGGGGAAGGGGGGATGGGGAGTTTACTAATCAATTTACGTGAAGTTTCAGTTAAACAAGATGAATAAGCCCCAGAGATCTGCTGTACAACATTGTACCTATAGTCAGCAATAAGTATTGTACACTTACATATTGTACACTTAAAAATTTAAGTGCACAGATCTCATTTTAAGTATTTTTTTTTTAAAGATTTGCAACTCAGCTAACATCTGTTGCCAATCTTCTTTTTTTCCTTCTTCCTCTCCCAAAGTCCCCCAGTACATAGTTGTATATTCTAGTCATGAGTGCCTCTGCTTGTGCTATGTGGGACACTGCCTCCCTGTTGCCTGATGACTGGTGCCATGTCCGCATCCAGGATCTGAACCAGTGTAAACCCTGGGCCGCCAAAGTGGAGAGCGTGAACTTAACCACTCAGCCATGGGGCCACTAAGTATTCTTAACACAATAAAAATAAAATAATAAAATAAAATAAAAACACCCATGAAATTCACATGAGAACAACATAAATGTACAAAAAATAACATGAAAAGAAGCCAACAGGCAAGAATTATGGAGGAAAGGCAAAATAAACTGATAGCAGCAATACTAAGAAGAGGTAGTCTTTGTGATATACTGGCTAAAGAAGAGGTGAAAGATTGTATCATAAGTTGAAATGATTCAACTTACTTCCCAAGAAGATATGTCTAAATTTTAACCCCTGACAGGTGTTCTGACAAAATTAGAAAAAGAAAAGACACAGAGACACAGAGGGGAAAAGCCCTGTGAAGATGGAGGCAGAGATTGGAGCGATGCAGCTACAAGCCAAGAAATCCCAAGGATTGCCTACAGCCACCAGAAGCCAGGAGAGAGGCACGGAACAGATCCTCCGTCAGAACCTCTGGAAGGAACCAACTCTGCTCACATTTTGTTTTCCGACTTCTGGCCTTGAGAACTGTGAAGAACTTTTTAAGCTGCGAAGTTGTGGTAATTTCTTTCGGCAGCCCTAGGATCCTAATACAGATGGGTAACATTTAGATTTTGCAAAGAAGTAGGGACGGCACTATCTTTCATGTTCAAATGTAGAAAACTGAATATTAGAGGATAAATAGGAAGAATAGTGCCATAAACATCTGTGTAACCATGATTCCACTGCCCCA
Source organism: Equus asinus (assembly GCF_041296235.1). Taxonomy (NCBI): domain Eukaryota; kingdom Metazoa; phylum Chordata; class Mammalia; order Perissodactyla; family Equidae; genus Equus; species Equus asinus. The sequence continues at coordinate 146,667,085 of NC_091792.1, forward strand.
TGAGTTCATAAAGACATGTGCATGAGAATATATTGTAGCAATGTGCATAACAGCAAAAACTCAGAAAGAAGCTAAAAGTCTCTCCACAAGAAAATGGCTTAATAAATTATGATGAGGTTATAAAATTTTTATATATCTAATAAAATAATTGTAGAAACATATGTAGTCTTGGAAAGATATCCACAATTTATTACGTTAACAGCAATCTAGAGAATGATATATATGAAAGGAGCTCATTTTGTAAGGCACACACATACATGTGTTCATATATGTAATTTTGCAAATATACTGTATGTGTATGTTTATTTATATAAACACATAAATATATATGAGTATGTATGTAAATGAGTATGTGTTTGTAGGTGTGTACTTTGTAGGAACAGAGGAGATTGAAGGTTTGTGCACCAAACTCTTAGAAGTGTTTATCTCTAGGAGATTATTTTGTTTTACTTTATACACAAGATAAATAAAAGTAACAAACAATCAACATCCTTGCCCTCTGGCTTGCAGATGCGTTAGGAGGCATCCAGGCACCCAGAAGAGATATAAGGAGACTCTGATTTGAGACTATTTGTTCCAACATTTCCTGTCCTGCCAGGTCATCATGGACGGGCTGTGTCCCAGTATTAGAGGCCACTGAGCTTGACAGGCAGACCTCTTCATATAGATCTCTCTCTTTCTTGCTTCTTTGGGCCTAAAAATAGTAATGACTGTCAGTGAGTAGCCCTGAGGCGTTGCACCATTGTTTGTTACTTTTCCTGAGTACTGTCCATGTCTTTGTTAATAGTCTGTGATCATACCTCACTTGCCCACTTTGAGTGTGCCTCTGTGTCCTTCCTGTTGATTATCCCTGTACAGTATTCATTAACTGTAATTCTCTGACTTTGAATTTACCTGGCTTAGGTGAGACTAACCCATGGCTAGAGCCCCAGTTTAACCAAGATGATTGCCTCATTCCTCAAGCCTCGTCGATGACTTTGGGGTGGGCATGTAATTTATCAAGTTGGGTGAGTCAGAAGCAAGCATCCGAATTCTGCTGTAGTTAAAGGAAAGGAAGCAATCTCTTCCCATCGTGTTGATCTTTACCCTGGTAGACTGAAAGCCTGACTTCTGGTGGTCATTTTTGTCACCACATGGGAAAAGCTTGAGGGAATGATGGCAAGACAGGTAAAGGCAGAATTAGGAAATGAAGACCAACATATTCATGGTGATGCAATTTGACCTCACATATTTGGCAGTATGACTGCCCGTGAACTCATAAGATATATGAGCTGATAACACTTACCTTTTTCTTTCTAATTTCAGTTGCAACAAAGTTTCTTGAGCAAAACAAATATCTTGTGACCTTATCCCCTCAGCCCTGGGCAATGACTTATCCTTATCCTGGCTAGCTATCTATATCACGACATTATGTGACAAACACTGCTCTGAGATTGAGGTGATAGTTGACATCTTGACCCAGTCAGATTCAGATTTATAGATTATTCAGTTTCCCTCTTTCTCTCATCCATCTATCCTACAAATTTAAACTAGAAACATGGGCACATTTTATAGTTGATTGGAAGAAAGCAAGAAAAAAAGCAATTAGTTTACAGCTAACTCATACCTTGGCACTCTGGGGCAATTTCACAAAGTTCCAAGTGCTGACATTCCAGAGCTGCTGAGAATCCAGACAGTTCTGGAGTTCTGATTTCCATGAGGTTTGGACCTCTTTTTAAGAAGAAAAAAAATGTTGAGTTTCTACTCCCTTTTTTCTCCATGTATTTTAATACAATTCTGTTCACTTGAACTGGTTTGTGTGGATATCTGATCCTTTAATGAAAAAAATCTTAGCTAAAGGATTTATTGATAGGGAACCATGTTCATTTTATGTTTGCTGAGAAAAACTCCTTGAAAATAATATGATTCGGCCTCAAACCTCTCTCTCTCTCCACCTCTATCTCTAGCCAAGCTTTACCAGCGTTGATGTTGATGCTTATGTGAAAATGCAGCTATATTGACACTGCTTATATCTATGCCTCTCCCTGTACTTGTGCGTATTCCTATATTCACATTAATATCTACTTTTGTATCGTTAATAAGTTGTTACCTTTGAGATTCAGCTCTGCCTCAGCCTGGATTATAAACCCTGACTGTAAGTCAAGGGAAAACAGTCTGGAAACCAAAAAATAATTTTTCAATGACTCAAATATTTTCCATGTTTTTTTTTAAATAACATAGAGATAAGTAATACCACCTAACCATGCATTTTTAAACCTTTCTTTTCTCTTTCATCCTCTTCCTGCACACACTCCAGCTTTCCCATGCCTCCTTCTTCCAGAATCTCCTCTCAAATGTTTCCCCTACTCCAAGCCAAAGCTTATTCTTGTAACCCTACCGCTTGCCCTGGTTTGGAATATCTAATATCCAAAGGGATGTTCTAGAAATAGGAGACACTCTCTGGAGGGCTGATCAAAGGGAGTGGAAGGAGAAATGGTGGGGCTCAGACAGGATTCTCTTTAACAGGTAAGGGAAATGTGAAATCTGGGAATTCCCTGGTTAATTACATAAATTATAAATTTACAGAAAATTTTAGGAATACGTACCACAATTTCAACAGTGGCTTCTGAATGGAGATCATCTTTTTCATTAACAATATATTTTGCATGTTTTGCGATGGGCATATGTTGCTTTTATAATTGCAAAAATATAAAATCATTGAATGAATGAATATTTGAAAAGTACACATGCCTGTGCAAAGTAATCCTGAAACTCTGAACATCCTTTGGGGATGTACCATAAGGAAAGAAGCAATCTGTCCCTAGATTACTCCCCTCGTGGCACATCTCACCTACTGCTGCTTCCCTTAGGGCCCATCACTCTGCTAACCTAACTTGGATTTGTCGTGTTTTGAAAATGGCATTGCGTGAGGCATAGCTTGTTTCCTGAAGATAAATCATTCAGTTCTCTGGACGGGACAAAAATAGGGTCCACACGCACTCTACTTTTCTTCTCTGCAATGGTGTTTGTGCTTTGGTGTGACACATTGAGTAGGATTGCAGAGCATCTACCAGGTTTTTCACTGCCCCAGCTGCAGTAGCCCCGTGCTCTCAGGATCTCTGTGGGGCCTTTACTTTTACTACGCCTCCATAAATTGGATGAAGTACTCTTTTGTGCCTTCTTCTTGGCAGAGAGCCTAAAAAGTGAAGGTTAAGCTTGACTGCTTCAGTAGAAAAGAAGAAAAATATTTCCTCGGCACTTGTGAAGGTCAGCACGACTAAGTTCTCATTAGTCACTCTCAAGTAACTAGGAAATGTGAATACGTGGTGAGGTTCTGACTCACCCACTCACTGATTCATTAAACACTTATGGAGCCCTTCTTCTGTGCAGATGCTGGAGTCAAGATGAGCATGACAGACTCACTGTTCAGGAGGGATTCCTAGAATAATGGGAAAGATAGACACGAATGGATGAAGTCCAAAGTGTTACTGCTGGTAATGACAATGAAAAAAGTAACATTTACTGAATTCTGTCTACCAGGGATCTATTCCAAGTACTTTGGAATATCTTATATATATATATAATTTATATATCTTAGATCACCTCTAACAACCTTAGAAAGGAAGTATTATTATTGTTTTCATTTTATAGATAAAGGAATTGAAGCCCAAAGCGTTTATGACTTATTCAAGGTCACAGGGTAATAAGTAGTAGGGGCAAAATTCAGACTCAAGAAGTTTGACTCCAGTAAATATGATAAGAGCTACAACAAAAGAATGAACCCAGTGCTGCAGGAATCCAGAAGGGGGATGGCAAACCCCCTGAAAGAGATGAAGAAGGTTTGACCAAAGAGATTCTGGTGGGTCTTGAGAAAGGAATCATTTTCCACATAAAGATGCTGTAGCAGAAGTACAACTGTGAAGAGAGAAGGGAAAGGGATCCGTGTATTCATTTACTTTCTGTACCAGAGGTTGTAAATTGCCAGCTAGCAGGCAGAAATCTACAGATATAATCTGTTTGGCCAAAAAAAAAGTTTTTGTTGTTTATTGCTAGGATGCAAGAAGGTTTGGAATTTGTCCTGGCCCCTTTGCTGCTTAGCACTGTGTCCTTGGGCAAGTCCATGGTTCTTTCATTGGCCCTCAGTCTTCTCATTCAATTGTTTATGTCTTAATCAACTTTATTGAGATTTAATTTACATAAAATAAACTGCATACATATGAAATATAAGATTTGTTGTTTTGACAGATAAATACATCCATAAACCACTGCCACAACCAAGATAGAGAACATTACCATACCCCCAAAAGCTTCCTCATGCCCCTTGCAATCCATCTCCCCCTCCATTCTGAGCCTCTGACAGCTCCTGATCTGTCTTTCTTTTTGTCACTATAGGTTAGTTTTATTTCTCTGGAATTTTATATACATGAAATCGCATCATATGCAACTTTTTGTGTATCTGGCTTTGGTCAGTCAACATGAACAGTTTTAAGGGTTATCCATACTGTACCTTTCTTTTCATTCCTTTTTGTTGTTGAGTAGCATTTCACTACCTCATTTGAGTTGTTTGCTGTTGGCTGTTGTGCATAAAGCTGCTGTGAATAATGTGCCCATGTCTTTGTGTGGGTATTTGTTTTAATTTGTTTTGTAGGAATATATTTCTTAACTTTTTAAGAAACTATTTAGCTATTTTCCAGTGTGGTTATACAATTATACTTTTTCGTCAGCAGTGTGTGAGAGTTTTAGTTGGTCCACATTCTTGTCAACCCTCTTGTCAGTCTGTTAAATCCTCCATTGTAGTAAAAATATGTAGTCAAATGCAATGCCTTAAGTATTTTGTAAAAATGCAATTTCTTTGGGCAGGGCTTGCTACTCTAGTTTCTTGCTGGGTCCCAACATTGTCTATTGGCTGATGCCAAGATGCTGAACCCATTGTACTCCGTACCTGGCCCTGAAATCATTTACTGCAGGAGTTTGACACATGCTATCTTATTTTAACCTCTCATAAAGTATCTTAGTTTATTCTCTCAACAACTCTAAGAAGTAGGTATTAACAAGCCCCCATCCACAGATAAGAAGGTAAAGGCTGATAGAAGGTAGAAGTTAAGTCATATACCTGAAAATAGCAGTCAACATATAAACTCAAGTCTATTTGACTCCAAAACTGGGTGTTTCCCACACTGGCCTTCAGGCAGCAGAAATCACACATGTAAAGACAAAGATCCAGCGAAAGGGTTGGCATGTTTGGAGAGTTGTACTGATTACGTAGGTCTGTTTGTAGGACTCTTGAATAGCCAGAACCAGCTATATAATTTGAAACATTATAATGCAGCATCCGTTGGTAAAAAAGCAGGAAGAAGGTTTGTTAAAAGTATTAAAATATAAATTTTTCTTTTCTTCCACACACGCTCAACTTGTATGGTGTTTTTTATTTGCTATTTAATGTCATTCTAAGCAAAGAAAAATTGCAATTTTAAATTATGTGCATATATTTTTCTGGTCATCTTTATATTGTACAATGCTAGTTTTAAATGAAAATATTAGCATTTGTCAGATGTGTAATCACTCAAATTATACAATTTGTTTTTTGCAACTTATACATGCATATGTATATTGTTCTTACCAGAACAGTGGAAACACTGCACAAAACTACTAAACTGGTTTTATTTCACTTTTTGATACATGCTCATTCTACCAACATTCTCTATCTTCAGCTTACTGCTGAGTAAGAAAGAACTTAAAGTATAGGTTGCCCTATTTTTCCTTTTCTTTCTATGATATGACTTTCATCATAAATGGTTGGCTACTATGTGGAAGTAATACCAGTAAGAAAGGATATGATAGCATTCCTTGGTCATTTGTGTTTCTAGAACATCATTGCTTTCTGATAGAAGAGAGTTCTGGTTTGAACAGAAAACATGGCGTCTAGGGGCTGTCAGAGCCCCACTTAGTCATAGAGGTAACATTCTTACTTAACACTTACTTTGAGCCTTGCTGAACTCCCTCACGTCATGGGCCCATGGGAATTCTGTGTCCGTGGGGCATAATGAACACTATATTCAAATGCAATGGCAGGGAATGGTGGACACCCCTAGTCACTTGTGCCTTCTGCTCGTGCAGTACTCCGTTATCCCATAGGACTTCACTTAGAAAACACATTTTAATAGAAACAAAATTATTTGGAACTTCAAGATGGTAACAGCAGAGCAGTAATGTCTGTTAATTAAGCGAGGGGCCCTACTGAGTGCCAGAACTTGTGTGACTGCAGTGGTGGAATGCGCATGAATACAGCTTTCTGGATAGTGGGGAAACAAGAGATAAAAACAATTTATACAAATATAGTTTTTACTCAATCACTCATTCAATGAATAGTTACTAAACACTGACTATGTGCCAAGCATTGTTTTAGGTGCTTGGGACACATCGGTGGACAAGAAGAGAAAAGACAATTCTGCCTTCATGGAACTTACATTCTATTTTTCTTTGAGGATTAGAGTAGATATGTAAAATTTGAACCCTCTGTTTTTCTTGGAGGAATATTAATGACTAAAATTCAACTAAAAAGAACCAGTCTCTTTAAAAAAAATCTCTCATTATACAACTGGATTTTCCAAAGATAATTGTACATGTTGGAATCCACTAAATGTGTAATATGAGGATAAAGAGCTTTTTGCTCTCTTGATTGTTTTCCTGGTTTGAAAGCCAAAAGAGTTAAATGACTTTTACCCATTTTTTTGCTTTATGTTTGTTTCTTTCTTGGCAATCTGTGTGAGCAAAACCCTTTAATTAGATTTGTCCTAAATTTTCTGCGTGTTTTGGTAAAACAAATGTAATGCAACTCCTCATCAGTTTCTCATAGAAATTTGCAACTAAGAAGGGCTCTCTTCTATAATTAATAAATCACTGGTTGTGGTCACCATTTTGGCAAATCCGTTTTTCAGCAAGATGAGCCATTAAGCAATGGTCTGCCTTAGCAACCCTAAGACAGAGCATGGGAAAATGGGATTTCTAGCCCCAAAATTCTCAGACTTTAGCAAGCTCACAGTCATCTGGAGGACTGGTAAAAACACAGATTGCTGGGCCCACCTGCAGTTTCTGATTAAGTAGGAGAGGGGTGGCACGTGAGATGATGCATTTCCACATTTCCAGGTGATGCTGCTGCTGCTGGTCCCAGTAAATAGAACATTCTATCGTTAGAAGTTAGAGGACAGAGCATCTAAAGTTCCTTTTTCACTTGGAACTCATATAGTCTTGTTTATACATATTGTTGTGGGCTTGTAGCCAAAACATTCTTTCTACAAGCCGAGGAACAGATTAAGACTAAGAAGACTAAGGTGAAACTGTCATTTCTATCCTTGTCTCTCTATTTACCATATTTAAATGTGAGTGTGAGTGAATGTGTGTGTGTGCACACGTGTGTGTATGTGGAGGAAAGAGAGGGTTTGGGGGGATAGATAGAGTATGTTTCTCAAAGAAAATAGGCAAGACTGAGAATGAGTGTCTGTGTGTGTTTGTATAAAGAGATGAAAGCAGAGGATGGGAAACAAGGAGAGAGATAAAGAAAAAGAAAGAGACAGACATATTAAAAGATAGGAAGGAAAGCAAGTCCCAAAAGAGCCATTCCATAATTCCAAGCAGTTTCCACTTAGGAAATTAAAGAATAAAGTAAATTCAGCAAAAATAGTATGGGGCTCATGATTATCTCATACAAGCTAGTAAACAATAATATCGTTTATCACCAAGTTATTGCATCATGTGCTTTTACTACTTTATCTCATTTAGACTACATCATGATCATTTTTAGAACTTTTTTCTAGCTCCTTTTAGAGATGAGAAAATTTAATTTAAAAGAGTTTGAATGGACCATCTTGGGTTAAGTCATAAAACAACTCAACCAGTATTTGAAATTAGAGCACCTTGTTTGAATTTAACTAAGCTTTCACATGAGAGAGTTTTAAATAAATTGAAACAAACAAACAAAAACAGCTGTGTGAAGTTGTGTGCTGATAAATTATTTGCTATGAATGAAATTGTTACATTGTTATTCCAATTGTCCATTCTTATATTTCCAAGTAACAACTAAGTTATATTTTAATAACAAGAGCTGATAAAGTGAAAAGTAATACAGCTGGAAGAGCTCTCCAGAGGTTGCTAAATGGAGGTATGCAGATTGAAGCGAGAATGTGGGAAAACATCCAAAGCCTAAGGAAGCCCCTGATTTGCTGGTTTTTCTCTTAACATGTTTCCTTTGCTGCCTTGGGCTTCTAGAATTATGACACTCCATCATAGTTTATTTGGTTCCAAAGTTAGATGACATCTCAGCTTAGAAAATATTTCTAGATGTGTGAATTTATGTATATATTAAAGTAAGTTAAAATTTAATTTTTCTTCTGAAAATTTCAAGATACTGCTGGTGATAAACCAAGCTTTATTTATAGATCGTTTTCCTGTGATCACTCAAAAAGTCTATTGTATAAAATTTCCACTGAGAATGTAATATATCTTTACTTTAGGAAAAAAATATAAAACACAGATAAAAGAAAAAGAGAAAATGCCAGTACTGTTTGCACTACTAAAAGAGGACAATTATTAAGATTTTGTTCTTTTCTTTCACTCTTGCTTTATATGCATAGAAAATAGCCCAGACCATGCCACATATAGCTGTTCTGTGTCCTATGATTTTACTTAAAACTTCCCGTAATTTTAGAAAATCTTTCTAAGCTTCATTTTCAATGTTTGCAAGTTCTTCTGTTAAGTAGGCATGCATAAAAGGTATTTAATTAATATTGTATAAATGATTCTTTATTTTTACTGATATAAATGTCATTGAAATGGACATGAACAGTTTTATGAATAAAAATATTTTGAGTATGTTGGCTTATTTGAGATGAATTTTACAAGTACACTGGGAATGCATATAAGTGCCTATTACATTGCAGGCTTGTCAGCCCTGTCTTGTGACGAGAGGTGGGTTTACTATGTAGCTCATGGAGCTTAAAACCCAGGGCTCCTCACTTGTAGGTCCCCTTCCAAGGCCCTGAGAGGGGCTCCAGCATAGTGTTCACACTAGCCGAATCTAATGATCAATTCCTACCTTTGTTTTCCTTTTCCAAAATTGGGTGTCCCAAATTACATAAACTTCATATCCTATAAAACCTGGATCACTTCCAGATTGTGTGGTAGATTTTAAAACTTAAATGTTATTTATCTGCTTGAAAAACTATAATCAGTTATAATTTTTATATATTATACTGGACACTATTTTAAAGTGCATGCTTTCTGAATGCTTCGTGAGTGTATTATAAGTCTAAAGTCATCTCTGCTTTATATATATATATAATATATATATATGTATGTATTTTTTTTTTTTGATGAGGAAGATTATCCCTGAGCTAACATCTGTGCTAGTCTTCCTCTATTTTGTATGTGGGGCACTGCCACAGCGTGACTTGATGAGCATTGTGTAGGTTCAAGCCCAGGATCTGACCCCACAAACCCTTGGTCGCCAAAGCAGAGGGTGTGAACTTAACCACCATGCAACTGGATCAACCCCTGTCATCTCTGTTTTTATTTGCATTTACTGTATCTTTTAGTAAACCAACTGTGTCTTCTAGTACAGTTAGTTAGATGTGAATTGTTTGTTCTAGAGGCAAACATTAACTATGGTACAGATTAGAATTAAGGGTATAATCATAGTTGCCTTGTATTAAGTAATGATTGTGCCAGATGTTTTATCTATGTGATTTAGAAACTTTAGAATATACTTATTAGCCAAAGGCAGATGCTTTGCAGAACGCACACACACACACGCACACACTTGCATATATGTTGAGTGTATGTTTGTGTACATGTACACACATATATGTGTGTACACATCCACAAATATATGAAATTTGAGTGACTTTAAGAAAAATAATTTTTAAATTATAAATACAAACAGATATAAAAGTAAATATTTATTTAGAATGATAAGGAAATTACAAAATTTGACAAATACAGTCACGCACCACATAAGGTCATTTTGGTCAATGATGGACCACATATATGAAGGTGATTGCATAAGATTAGTACCCTATAGCCTAGGTATGTATTAGGCTATATATTACCTAGGTTTGTTTGAGCACATTCAATGATGTTTGCCCAATGGCAAAATTGACTAATGATGCATTTCTCACAATGTCATCCCCAAACTTAAGTCACACATGACTGTACTACAGATATCAATAAATCAAGAAAATGAACAAGAATATGTTTATCAATGAATTGCCAGACATACCGAGATAATGCTGTTGCTTCTATATTTTTGGAAGCATATTCTTTGATCACCTTTTCAGATAATGGTTTTGTGATATCCTTTTCTATATAAAGAATATAAAGGTAATTTAGTCTTTCCTAAAACATGGTTGATCAAATCTGTTTTCTCCCTTTTAAGGTTAGAATGCATAAGACATATGACTTCACATATAGGTGCACTCACAGTTTGTAGTATTACTACAGATTTGTGCCCTAGAAACAATTGATTCTGATCAATTCTATTTCATTAGATACTACTCATAAAAGAAAAATTAAGTAAGGTAATTATAATTACAGGCACTGTATCAACAGAGAATGTTTCCTTCAGCAATGAACTTCCATTTTAATTAGGCATCGGTGATAATTGACTCTTCTGCTTCTAATTATAAATGTCCAATGATTAGAAGAATTTCCCCCAGACTAACTTCCGGCTCTGTGCATTTCAAACATTATTTCTCCTCCAACTTCCAAATACTTTCAAATACAGTGCAAGGCTCAGTAGCACATGGTCACTGGGACATTTGACCTCTGTCCTTGCCCTGCATGATGCTATCCTGAGTCAGCACAGTAGGTGGTAGGAGCATTCTTGGAATCCATTCCCACATCAGGATAGATAGTAACATCATTACTAGGTGGAACCCCACAAACATATTCCACTAATCCCCAACTCAGTGTCTCACCATGTCAACTTTGTCTTTGCTGGATCCAGATAAAGTTTGAGGCCACTCCACTATCAGCTGACATAAGTGAAAGTGTGTCAGAGGGGAAACAGGAGTGTAAAGAGTGTTTACAAAACATAAAATATGTAAACACATTGTTCATGTCCCTCCAGGCTATTGGAAAGTGTATTAGTTCCCACGGCTGCCATAACAAATTAACACAAACTTGGTGGCTTAAAACAACATTTATTCTCCCACAGCTCTCAGGCCAGAAGTACAAACTCGAAGTCTTGGCCAGGCCAGGCTCTCTCTGAAGGCCTTAGGGGAGAATCTTCCCTTGCCTCTTCCAGCTTCTAGTAGCTCCAGGAGTTTCTTTGCTTGTGGCTGTACAACTCCAATCTCTGCCTCCATCTTCTCTTTATCTGTCTATTTCTTCTTTGTGTGTCTCTTATAAGGACACTTATCATGGGATTTGGAGCCCACCCAGATAATCCAGGATGATCTCACCTCAACATTCTTAACTTAATTACATCTACAGAGATGCTTTTTTCAATAAGGTCACATCCACATGTTCCAGAGACTAGGACAACTTGGTCATATCTTTGGTAGTGTGGGACATGGGCACCATTCAATCCACTACAAAACGGGTTCATGCAAGAGAGGCTTTGAAACATGAGCTTTATGAGGTCACAATAAACCTGCCTCTGCTGAGCTCTATTTTAATAAGGAAGTAAATGAGGCTACAGGAGAAATAAGTAAATAACTCAAGCCAAGCTTCTAAAAGTAGTTGAGCAGATATTTTAAGTTTGGGTCTTTTAGCACTCTCCTCCAAGCCAAACTGCCTTCGAATTATATTTACAGGTCATTTGGACAGCACGATAATTTAGAAAACTCGTGTCTTTCCTCAAATCATTTTGTAAGGAAGAGACAGAGATCAAATGAAAAATTATTGCTTATTCACAACTAATTCATTTGGAATACTATCAATGTCTTTATAACTAATTCATTTAGAATACTACCAACGTCTTTATATATATATATATATATATATATATATATAATTATTTTATTTGTGGGAAGTGGGTGGTGAAAATATTCTGCAGTTTCCTAGAGTTTAAAATGGAAGAAATGTTAGTGGAGCTTCTGTTGTAAGTGGGCGGTTGAGGTAAGAGTTAGGAATAGTGACTTGGGCATGCTCATTGTGCTCGAGAGTGATCAATATAGATAGAAGTACCACCAGGCCTCTGGCTTACAGTCTTTATTCTCCATATCTCATGCTGCCCCACTTCTCAGTATCTTCATTTTCTTTCCTTTCCTGAGTCTATTTTATTTCTATCAAAGTCATCTCAATGATTTTATTTTAATTAACCCAATGGATTTAAAGGATGAAATGTATTATATGCATCTCTTTTAGGAAAATATTTGATGACTCTAAAACCCATATTCTTTAAGAATTTGCTATCACCAAGTATTAGTGTTTTATAGCTTCTGAATATTAATATTTTTCAGCTATGGATTACAAATGAGAAAGGATATCAGAGTAGTAAATTGCCAAAAGCTCTTTTTGAGATCGTCATGAATAATGGATATTAAATTCATTTTACATATTTTGAGAAATTATGCAAATTATATTAAGCAAATTGCTTATGAAGTGAAGTGTTTTCATAAAAACATTTAATTCTCTTTTTGTTGCAGGATGTAAGTGGCATTTAAGCTAGCCATATGCAAATTTTTAGGCTTCTTGCTATATTATAAAAACCTGACTTATCTAATGATAATATGCTCTCTGCTCATAACAGCAAGGCTTTGGTGCCTTTAACCTCAACTTTTTTACTCCATTCTTAATTCCATTAAGCTAATAATGCATCATTTTATATACCTTCTGAAGTTATTACATCTTTCTTCTCAGATTTGTGATTTGAATATATTTAGAGGAAGTGACCTTCATATTAACTATGCCTTGGACTAGAGTCAGTTGTTGCTATTAGATGTGTAAACGTCTATATTCACCCAGCATCTATGGGAATGCAGAATTGAAGGGATTGGATCCTACCTTCAAGACATTTATTCTTCTAGGGGAGAAAAATGAGGTACCCCAGGAAGCCAGAGTATAGGCAATTTGTGTGAGAACACGAGAAGAAGAGGTCACTCTGGATTTTGGGGGTGAGTGGTAATCGGTGAAGACGTCACAGAGGCATTGACGTTTGAGCTGAAAATTAAATTATGAAGAGATGAGAAAAGGAGAGCATTTGATACAGGGGAACAGGGTGAGTGATACCTGGAAGTGAGAAAATATAGCCTATTTTGAGAAAGAGTTACTTTGGTTTAACAGACAGGTAAATAAGCTACATGAGGAGAAACAGTGGAATTTAAGATAATAATAATAAATAGTAATAAATACAATGAAAGTAATGAAACCTACCATGTCTTGAATTTCTAGAGGCTGGAAATCTAAGATTGAAGCACCAGCAGATTTTGTGTCTGGTGAGGGGCCACTTACTGATTCATAGACAGCTGCCTTCTTCCTGTGTCCTTACATGGTAGATGGGACAAGAGAGCTTTCTATGATCTCTTTTATAAGGACACTAATCTGTTCATGAGAACTCCACCCTCATGACCTTATTACCTCCTAAGGCCCACCTCCTAATACCCTCACTTTGGGGATTAAGATTTCTACATATGAATTTTGCGGAGGACGCAAACATTCAGTCCTTTGAGTTACTGAATACTTCCCATAACCCTGTGAGGCAGGTAGTAGCTACTTGTTCCAGACTAGAAAACCAAGGTATAGAGAGAATACACAAATTTCCTACAATTATATCAAGTGATGGAAAATCTTACATGTCAGAACAAAAAACTAGTCTTGAATTCAGAGCTTCACTGAAGATCGTGATGTCAGGATGCAATGTAGCTTCTTATAACAGAAAGTACTATAAAAATATATTTCATCAACAAACGTGTGTTGAATGTGTCCTGTGAGTCAGGCATACTGCTGGTGCTTGGCATATGCCAATGGACAAACATAAGAAGACCCTGACTTCATGAAGCTTATATTCTAGCACATCCTAGAGTAGAGAATTATATGTTAGAAAGGACAAGTACTGTGGTAAAAACAAACAAACAGAAAATAAAAAAATAGGACAGACTGGGCAGGATAGGCAGAGCAGGCAGGAGTTTCAGTTGCGAAGTTTAATAGAATGACCAGTGTGGGCTACGTTAAGAAGGTAAGATTTGAGCAAAAACCTGAAGAAGGTGAAGGTGTTAGCCAAGTAGACATCTGGAGAAGAGTATTCCAGGTAGTAGGAAGGGTTAACGTGGATGCTTGAAGATGAGTGTGCCCAGAATGTTTGAGGAATAACAAAGAGGCCACTGTGGCTGGAGAGAACTGAGAAAAGGGAAGAGTGGTAGAAGATGAGATCAAAGGAGTGACTTTGGGCTAAAAATCAAGTATAACCTTGCGGAACATGTAAAGATGTTAGCTTTCCCACTAAGTGAAATAGGGTGCCATTCATTGCAGGGTTGTGAGCAGAGGAGTGATGAGATTTGCCTTGCCTTTCAAAAGAATCAGTCTGTTGAGAAAAGGCGGGCAAGCAAGATGTGTTAAGGAGCTTCCACAGCAGTCTAATGGAAAGAAGATGGTGGCTCCAGATCAGGGTGGGAATAGCAGAAGTAGTGAGAACTTGTTGGATTTGGAATATAATTTGAAGGTAGAGCCAAAAAATAAACTTGTTAAAGGATTGATTGTAGAGTGTGAAATAAAGAAATAATTCAAGGGTAGCTTGAAGACTTTGGACCTGAGAATCTGGAAGATTGGGGTTGACATCAAATGGAATTACTTCTATAACTCAACTATAGTAAGAACGTTCTCCCCTTCCCTGCCTATCGGTTAGGATCCTGATTCCAGATGCAGCAGGACAGACTTGATGTAGACCTACTGACCCGGCATTAGTAGTATTACATTTAAAAGATCCCAGTTTGGATGATAAATTTTATGCATACTGTTGGGAATATTATATTGTCATGTGCTACCCAGATTCCCCGTCAGTGAAAGACTTGTTGTCCAGCCTCTACTATTGGTAGGCACCCTTCAGCTGTTAGCCTCTTCAGATTGCTTTGGCTGCAATGAGCTACCTCACTCAAGGTAAGGGCCTGCCATCTTGACCCAATTCAGGACAATTATAAAGGGCCATTCGAGTGGCAGAGCTGCCATGGAGTTGGCTCAGTGTGTTGCCCAATGTATTAATTTTCTACTGCTGCCATAACAAATTGCTGCAAACTTAGTAGCATAAGACTATCCAAATTTATGATGTTGCAGTTCTGTAGGTTGAAAGTCTGACACAGGTTTCCCATGACTAAAATCAAGGTGTTGACATGTCTTTGTTCCTTCTGAAGGCTCTATTTTCAATTCATTTCCTTGCCTTTCCCAGCTTTAGAGGCCACACACATTCTTTGGCTCATGGCCCCTTCCTTCATCTTCAAAGCCAGCAGTGGCTGGGTGAGTTTTTCTCTGACATTGACACTTCGGTCTCCCTCTTCTATTTTTAAAGACTCTTGTGATTACATTGAGTCTACCTGGATAATTCAAGGTAATCTCCCTATCCTAAGGTCAATTGATTAGCAACCTTTATTACATCCACAACCATAATTTTTTTTTTACCATGTAACTTATAATATTCACAGGTTCCAGGGATTCTGATATGGACACCTTTGGAGGTCCATTATTCTGTTCTCCACATTTCTCTCTCTGGTCAGTCCTACTTCCTTCCCTGCCCTTTACAGGTGTTGGCCAACAAGAGTTTTATGGTTTCGGGTCTTACATTCAGGTCTTTAATCCATCTGGGGTTTATTTTTGTGTATGGTGTAGTATAGGGGTCCAGTTTCACTCTTTTGCATGTGGCTGTCCAGTTTTCCCAACACCATTTATAGAACAGACTATCCCTTCCCCATTGTATATTCTTTGCTCTTTCAACATAAATTAATTGACCATGTATGCATGGGTTTATTTCTGGGCTTTCTATACTGTTCCATTGATCTATATATCTATTTTTATGCCAATACTGTACTGTTTTGATTACTATAACTTTGTCACATAGTTTGAAATCAGGAATTGTGATGCCCTAGCTTTGTTCTTTTTTCTCAAGATTGTTTGGCTATTTGTGGTACAAAAATACAATTTTTTTTTTAAGATTTTATTTTTCTCCTTTTTCTCCCCAAAGCCCCCCAGTATATAGTTGTATATTCTTAGTTGTGGGTCCTTCTAGTTGTGGCATGTGGGACGCTGCCTCAGCATGGCTCGATGAGCAGTGCCATGTCCACGCCCAGGATTCGAACCGACGAAACACTGGGCCACCTGCAGCAGAGTGCGTGAACTTAACCACTCAGCCACGGGGCCGGCTCCCAAAAATACAAATTTTGAAATTGTTTTTTCTATTTCTTTGAAAAATGCAGTTGGAATTTTGATTGTGATTACATTGAATCTGTAGATTGCTTTGGGTAGTACAGGCATTTTAACAATATTAATTCGTTCAATCAGTGAGCATATTTTTCCAATTATTTTTGTCTTTTTCAATTTCTTTCATCAATGTCTTATAATTTTCAGTGTGCAGCTCTTTCTCCTCCTTGGTTAAATTTATTCCTAGGTGTTTCATTCTTTTTGATGCAATTGTAAATGGGATTGTTTTCTTGAATTCTCTTTCTGATGGTTTGTTATTAGTGTATAGAAACAAAAATGATTTTTTTTTAATTTTGTATCTAGCAATTTTACTGAATTTATTTATTAGTTCTAACAGTTTTTTGGTGAAGTCTTTCTATGTATAATGTCATGCCATTTTCAAAAGAGATAGTTTTACTTCTTCCTTTCCAATTTGGATGTCTTTTATTTCTTTTTTTTTCTGCTTTTTCTCCCCAAATCCCCCAGTACCTAGTTGTATATTTTTCAGTTGTGGGTTCTTCTAGTTGCGTATTTCTTTATCTTGCCTAACTGCTCTGGGTAGGACTTGGAGTACCGTGTTGAATAAAAGTGGCAAGAATGGGCATCCTTGTCTTGTTCCTGATCTTAGAGGCCAACAAATAAACATCCAGGACAAGATGGCTTCACTGGTGAATTCTACCAAACATTCAAAGAAAAATTAATACTAATCTTTCTCAAACTCTTCTAAAAAATAGAAGAGAATGGAACACTTCCTAACTCATTTTACGAGACTAGAATTACTCTGCTACCAAAGCTAACCAAGGACACTACAAGAAAAGAAAATTACAGGCCAATATCCCTTATGAACATAGACGTAAAAATCCTCAAAAAAGTATTAGCAAACAGAATTCAACAACACATTAAAAGGATGACACGCCACCATCAATTGAGATTTCAGGGATTCAAGGATGGTTTATAGTCAGCAGATCAATCAATGTAATATGCCACATTAACAAAATAAAAGGTAAAGATCATATGACCATCTCAATAGATGCAGAGAAAGCATTTGACAAAATTCAACGTCCATTCATAATTAAAACTCTTAATAAACTGGGTATAGAGGGAACATACTTCAACATAATAAAGGCCATATCTGGCAAGCTCACCACTAACATCTTACTCAAGGGTGAAAACTAAAAACTTTTTCTCTAAGATCAGGGACTATTTATTTTTTTCATTACCAAACCTCTCTACTGTGTTTCTCTGCACATACTTTCTTTGCCACTGTGTCATTATCTCCACCACCATCCAGAGACTACTCTCTAATGTTCAATTATGATCTTCCATCAGTGCTGAGTCTCCTCAACTTTAGTAACTTTTGATGCAAATACAGATTGTCCCACATTCTCCCTGTCTTTTGAATCTCTTCATGCTTTATTTGAGGGAAGCTTATTCTTTTCTTTTTACATTTGCCACCTGTAATATTAATCTTATGTGCCAACTGGACTGGCCACGGGATGCCCAGACTAAACATTATTTCAGGGTGTGTCTGTGAGGCTGTTTCTGGATGACATTAACATTTGAATGGATGACTCAGTAAAGTAGATTGCCTTCCCCAGTGTGGTTGGGCATCATCCCATTAAGGGTCTGAATAGAACAAAAGGCAAAGGAAGGAGGAACTCACTGTTTTTTTTGCTGCCTTACTGATTGAACTGGGACATCTCATCTCATCTTCTCCTGCCTTCAGACTGAGATTTACACCATCAACTCACCTAGGTCACAGGCCTTCGGACTCAGACTGAATTACTACTGGCTTTCTTGGGTCTCCAGCTTACAAACTGTAGACTGTTGGACTTCTCAGACTCCATAATCACATAAGTCAATTCCTCATAATAAATCAACCTCTCTGTCTCTGTCTGTCTCTCTCTTTCTCTCCCTCTATCCTATTGATTCTATTTCTCTGGAGAACCCTGACTAATGTACCACTTATCCCTTTGAGAGGTGGAGTCTGTTTCTCCAGCCTATTGATTGTGGCTGGCCTCCTTGTGACTTATTTTGACCCCTGCAATGTAGCACAATGATGCCATGTGATATCATAGCCAGAATGTCAAGAAAACTTACCACCTCTACTCTCGCCTTTATGGAACACTTCTGCTGTCATGTGAAGAAGACCGAGAATTTAAAAAGCAAGCAAACAAACAAAAAATCAACGAAAGCAACAACTGAGAAAAAAATCTATGTGAGGAGAGAACCCTAGCCATGCAGGTGAGCCCAGCCCCCAGCCCAGCGGCCAGTTGAATGCAGATGCATGAGTGAGTACAAATCTGCTCAGCCAACTCAGAGTATCAGAAATAATAAAGGAGGATTTAAAGCCACTGTTTTGTCTTCGTTTTGTTGCTTATGGAACAACAGGTAATGGATACAGACATATTTTCTTTTACTTGAAAAGCCTAATGCACACTAGCCTAAAAAAATTCTGCACTGAAAAAATCTGCTTAACTTTACTTAATCCAGTCAAATTTTTGTCTAAAGAAACATTGTTGTTGCTATTTACAAACATTGCTCAGATTTCTAATCTTAGAACTCTTTGGAAATTCAGATTCTAATGATCTGTCTACAACTTACTCTTTAGCCCTATTTTTTATTATTGTGTTTTCATACGCAATCCAGTTTTTCAAATTGAATTGTTCACAATTCTTAAGCATTCTCACTTCTTCCTGGCCTTTCACCTTGGCTGAATTTTTCACCTTTTCTTTTCAGATCTTGCATATTTAATCTTGTATTTTTTTCTATAAAGCTTTTGCTGATTGTCTTTTTGTAATTTATCAAATTACTATCATATGGGTTATACGACAATCCATTCAACAAAGCTCCCCAATTATTTTGTGTGCACCTGTATGTGCCAGGGACTGTCTTGAACCTGGAGTTGCAAGGGAGAGTAAGGTAGAGCTCCGACCTCAAGACTCTCAAGTTATTGAATTTTGATTATTTGTGTTTTACTGGTCTAGCTGTTCCATGAGGGCAGAAGGGGTTTATTAAGTGCATTTTTCAATTTTTAATGCTTTCTTTCCTTGGATAAATTCTCAACAGATATTTATAGAATGGTAAGTGAATGAATAATGCAAATAATTGGAGTTTAATATTCATCACTTAATCTATTGCATAATATTAAGTCCTTTAGAAGCTACAAATTTTTGCAACCAGTCTCTAATGCAAACCATGAGAAAAAGAGCTTGAAATGGTCAGTGAGCAAGTCGTCACTCCGTTAACTCAAGCAATCGTTCACTTGAATAGTCAGCCTAGGTAAAAATATAGTTCATGAACTTTTCATAAGCTTCAAGTGCCTACCCTTCTTGTTTTCATTAGAAGCCCATAAGATGAAGCAACATTAAAATAAGGCTAAGATAAACATTTAATTACCACAATTAATGGGTTAAAACAACATAAATATATTATCTTTTGTCAGAAGTCTGACAGGGGTCTCATCAAACTAAAATCAAAGTATCAGCAAGATTGTATTTCTTTCTGGAAACTCAAGGAAGAATCAGTTTCGTTGCCTTTTCCAGCTTCAAGAGGCCACCCTTCCCCCATCTTCAAAGCCAGCAATGAGATACTTCTCTGGCCATTCTTCTGTTGCCCCCACTTTTTCTGAGCACAGCCAGGAAGTTTCTCTCCTTCTAAAAACTCCTGTAATTAGATTGGGTCGACCCAGATAACCAGGATAATCGTCCCATCCCAAGGTCCTTAATGTTGATCACATGTGCAAAGTCTCTTTTATGAAAGAAACATATTTACAGATTCTGGAGATTAGGTTGTGGACATCTTTGAGGGGCCATTATTCTGCCTTCTACAACTGAGATATCAACTGTTTTAAAAATTTATTGTTCAGGCGGGCTGGGTGGCACAGCAGTTAAGTTTGCGTGTTCCACTTTGGCGGCCCAGGGTTCACCGGTTTGGATCCCAGGTGCAGACCTACACACCACTTGTCAAGCCTTGCTGTGGCAGGCATCCTACATATAAAGTAGAGGAAGATGGGCACGGATGTTAGCTCAGGGCTAATCTTCCTCAAAAAAAAAAAAATTATTGTTACATATAAGGCACTCAAAAACCCTGTGTGGGGACAATTTTAGCCTTGTTTTGCAGTTGAAGGAACTGAATTAAGCCATTTAACTTGTCTAGGATCACATTGTAGCTGCTACCCCAGGATGTATGATGTGACAGCCTTACTCATCAACGTCATCTGCTTGCTAAACTAGTAAGTAAAGGAAGAAAGCTTTCAAACATTATTCATAGGGTGTCAGAAGAAAGCAACAACAAACATAGCCCATTCAGCTGTTTTGACTGAATGGACAAGGTAGGTATACAATCTCAAACAGTGGACTCCCAATACCTGGAGTGTGAGATCTTTGTCAGATAGACTGCAATGAACTGAATGTTTGTGTCTCCCCAGAATTCACATATTGAAACCTAAACCGCAATGTGATGGGATTAGGAGATGGGGCCTTTGGGAGGTGATTAGGTCATGAGAGTGGAGCCCGCGTGAATGGGATTAGCGTCCTTATAAAAGAGGCCCCAGAGAGCTCCCTCACCCGTTCTGCCATGTGAGGCATGGTGGGAAGACAGCCATCTATGAACCAGGAAGTGGGCTTTCACCAGATACTGAATCTGCCAGGGGCTTGTTCTTGGATTTTCTAGACTCCAGAACTGTAAGAAATAAATGTTTGTTGTTTAAACCTCTCGGTCTATGATATTTTTGTTACAGCAACCTGAAAGAAGCAAGTCACAGACCTTGTGCTAAATACAGAAGCTAGTGACTGTAGCTGTAATTTCTTTCTTTAGTAACTTTCAAGTTCAGAGCACTTTATACCAGGTAATTCATCCAGGCAAATGGCTATTAGACATCACTCTGCTCCACAAGGTGAGTACGAAATGAGGAACATGAGGCCCAACAGGGGAGACTGACATAGATACTACACTTGATCTTAGACAAAAGGCCAAGAAGTGATAAGACTGACATAGAGACTAGACACTGTCTGATATAATGCTATGACTGCTCTACTAGAGTGATGTGCAGTGAGAACAAGGTGTAGACAGTTCCTCCTGAGGCAAGGGGTAATGGTAGAGGAAGGCTTCACAGAGACGTCATGTTTGAACATTGTTTTCAAGGATTTCACTGTGAAGAATACATTGAAGAGAGGCAGAGGAACCAAATGTACTGCAGGCATGAATGCGATTGTAGCAGATGTTTCTGAAAGCCTGAACGAGAGGTGAGGCCACATCTACAAAGCCCTTGCTGTCGACGATCCTGGGCAAGTCACTTCACCTCACTGGACGTGATTCTTACTCTACGAATGTTTGCATTGCTAATGCCTAGCACATTTCCTGCCATATGGTAGGCAAATTGAATTGAATATTTACAATTTGAATGTTTATTATAGGGGTTCAGGAGAATGCTCACATAGATATGTCTATATTCACTGATTGCATGTTAATGGAGACTAGAGTTATCCAACAAGTTTTAAATATAGCATTTGTAAAGCACTCATATTTCATCTAGAAAAGGCCAAATTATGATATTTAGAAAAGAATAATTTGGGAACTCAGATGTCCATAGTGACGATGAATGAGTCTAAGGGAGAGAGAAAGGGAATGACTTAGGAAAAAGTCTAAAGATGTGAGAAAAAAACCTAGGATTAATTAAATTAGATGTGTGAAAATGGAAAAGAGATTATGTGCTTGTTAAGTCAGGAGATGAATCTAGAAAATGTAGTCACAAAGTCCTATTTGAGTGTGGGACATGGGGGAGTGTTTGAAGAACTCAGTCAAAAAGAGAAAGATAACCCACCTGTAACCCCAAGTGATAAATAAGTGGGTAGGTGGGAGGGAGGGAGCTGAAAAATATGCTCTATTCTGGATTGAAAAGAGAAATAATGGAGGAACAAAGAAGAAAAAGCATACTTCTTAAATATTGTCCAGGAGGAAGATTCTGATGGACAAATTCAGAAGAAAGAAAATCCTTGGGTGCAACCAGTTAAAAAAATAATAAAAAACAAAAATCAGAGTTCAGATCCTACACAGCTCCTCTCCCTGTGGCAGCCTACACGCAATCTGCCCCTGATAGTGCTGTCATAGAAAGGCAGTTTCTTATTCCCAGGACAAAGAATCCCAGGCTATTGAGAATGGTTTCTTATGCATGGGTGCTAGAGAGAAATGAAGGCTAGCACCATGATTCCAAGGCTGTAACTTAAAAGGAATATCATTCCTTAAATCCCTCTCCAGCAGCAAAGCCTCCAAAGAGGGAATTCAGAGGTATTTCCTTGGGTTGTTGACTTGACTGAAATCAAGATGGGGTGAAATCTCCAGTGTCAAGCACATGGACAAGGCCTAGTTTGGTTTGATGGGCTACAGTGATGGATGGATAGTCAGGTTTAGAGACATACTAAATAGAAGGAAAGAAGGTATTAATTCAATGTATCTATATAATTACATTTAGTAGACTCACATGTGAGCTATGAATATTGTAAACATGAAGGGCAATGTTGGGGTTAAGAACAGTTGCTTAGGTGTCCTAAAGATCTGGATACTAGATTCTCCACTTAGTAATCTGTTTACATGGCCAGTTTACTTAGTGTTCTCAGATCCTCAACATCCTTGTCTGTGAAATGGAGATAGTGTCTACTTCAGAATTGTTGTAAGAGTCAGAAAAAAAAATGTACAATAAAGAATGCAAGATTACACAGTGTCTGCAATAATTTCACTAACTTTTCATTAAGTTAGTACTGAATGGTATGTAATATGCATGTTACAGTAAGCATAAGCTGGAAATGCATTTTTCTTTTGCTCTTTCTTTGGGGAAGTGGGCATCACACATATTAGCTCTCTTCAGAACATTCTACCTGCCACATTCTCCCTGAAAAGAGAGTCTTATATGACTTCAAGCTTTTGAACCAGAGCAAAAATAAACGTGAAAAGGTCTATTTCTGCAACAGGGCCTTTGTGTATTCTCTGCCCCCCACCTATATTTGCACATGTAGAGATAACTTCACAGTCAGATGCCTGGTCTATGGTTTATGTTAATAAATCGCTGTTCCATGACCCTTTTATACTGTGGACTAGGGAGAGGCCATAGTTTATTATTTCTGTTTTATGGATTATATCACTGAAACCCTAAACCTTAAATGGCTTCATTTTGACCCCAACATTTTAGTTCATGGAATTTATCCCAAGTAAATAATCAGAGAAGGGGCTAAAGATTTATGTACAGGAATGTTCATCATGGTGTTATTTATTATAGCAAAACATAGAAGAAAAATCCCAAATATCCAACTTTAGGAGATTTATTAAATAAAGTATGGTCTATTCATATGGTGGAATTTGTTCAATAGTGAAATGACATTTTTAGAAGGCTATTTCATGATATAATGTTGAGTAAAGAAAGCATGATTCAAAACTGTTTTTGCAAGTATAACAGAAAATTTTAAAAATTTCCCAAATTACTGACTAAAGCAAATATACTAAAATGCTTTCATTCCTTTTCAATGGTTGAAGTATTGGCTTTTAAAAACAATGTTTCCTATTTGAGTAAAGATAACTGCAGTAAACCTATATTTTTTCATTATTAAAACAAGAAAAAATTCACATCTTTGAGAAAATGAAAAGTTTTGTCTGTTGATATTGGAGAACTGAATACAAACATCACCTCTATATTCACCATTAAAAAGTACATATTTTATACACACACACACACAAATTCTGGTAAACCAGAAGCCAGTTTTTATATATATATAAAATATTAATATTATATTATATAATAATATAACATATAGTATACATATGCTTCAGAATTGTTATTATACATAATGTATAATGTATATAATATCTAATAATATCTAATATATAACTATATATAATAATATTTTAATTATGTATACATTTTTAATTAATTTTATGTAGATAAAAACTGGATTCTGGATTACCAGAATGAATTATCTGCACCCTTCTTCATTCACTGTTCACTGTTACCAAGTCTATGAGAGTGACCACAATTTATTGAGAGGAGAGAAATAATGGGATTTACCATCGATGAAGTGGTACAGTCATTTGTCACATGAAAACCCTTCCCAAGACCTCTTCCTGAGATGATTGTTTTAGTTCAATGTGTACTTCAAGCAAACGCTTACTATCAGCATTTATTAAGAAAGGGACAACATTTTCAATACATTTGTGGAAGCTTCTATTTCACTTCTTTGAAAGAGTTAATTAAAATATGTATGTGATAATCCTTGCTTTACCCATTTTGCAGTTTATTTTATTATTATTCTTCTTTTGCTGGGAAAGATTTATCCTGAGCTAACATCTGCTGCCAGTCTTCCTCTTTTTGTATGTGAGCCGCTGCCATAGCATGACCACTGACAGACAAGTGGTGTAGGTCTGTGCCCAGGAACTGGGCTCAGGCCACCACCAAGTGGAGTATGCCAAACTTAACCACTAGGCCGTTGGGGCTGGCCCTATTTTGTGGTTTAAATTAGGATTTCTCAACTTGAACACTATTGAAATTTGGGACTGAAAAATTCTTTGTTGTGGGGAGCTGTTCTGTGCATTCTAGGATATTTTGCGGTATCCCTGGTCTCTATCCACTGAATCATGAAAAATAAAAATGTCTCCAGACACTGCCAATTGTTTCCTGGAGCAAAATGTCTCCCAGTTGAGAATGATTGCATTAAACAATACGTTATGTGACTGAGACTTATAAGTACATTAACTGGAGAATCTCAGTGGTCTCATTTTCTAAATTATCTCATTTAGTTCCTGTGGAAATAACATTTATTTTCATTTTCTGTTGTTTGGGTTGTACTAGTTATATCTAGATAGTCAATCTTGTTTGAAGATGTCTAATTCAAACAAATAACTACTTCAAAACTTAATTGAGTGGAAGGCCTGGTAATTAACTGCTTATCTGATTTTAATAATTTTCCTCCCCAAATCAGTTTGTGTGTAGAAAAATACGCAGTCTAACACATCACAGAATATCCCAGTCAATGATTTACTCAGTTTTCATGGCAGAATACGCATAGTATAGTAATCAGAAAAACATCTGTGTGTAGTCTGCCTGTGTAACTTTGGGCAGTTCACTAAATTTCTCCTGGATGTATTCTTTTCATGCATAAAAAATTGGGGTTAACATTGACATCCTTCAAAGATTTTGAGGATTAAACAGAAAAGAGCAAAACATTATTACAATATTAAATCTACTATTTTGCAGATGCAATACTAACTTTTAGGGCTCCAAAGATAAATTAGACCTTTTCGTTGATGTCAAGAAACTCACAACCTAATGGATGAGACACGCATGCCAAAGTGACCTCACACTGAGTCAAAGGTGAACAACTGTCCTAGGTTGCCTGGGACTGAGCGATTTCCTGGGTGTGGGACTCTTCATGCTAAAACAAGGAAATTCATGTGTAATCGGAGACTGTTGGTAACCCTAATGACACTTGCTTCCACTAGAGGCTGTGGGAGCACAGAAGGGGAGCATCTTTGACTTCGCCAGTGGGGTTTAAGGATTCAGAAAAGATGTCACGTTTAACTGAGTTTTGAAGATGAAGTAAGGATTTGAAGGAGGCAGGCTTCCTGGCAAAAGAAAAGGCAGGTCTGAGTACCAAAGATTAGAGAGCATATCAAATAGTGTGCAAGTAATTTATCACTGCAACCCAGAGTGCTAGAGTAGCGGAGTTGGCAGAAAGCAAGTTTCAAGATATAGTCTAGGGCTGGCAGATGCAAGGCTTTCAGTCATGCTTAGGAGTCTAGGCATTTAGCCTCTGGGCTATAGACAGTATTAACTAACTTTAATCTGCAAGTGACATCATCAAATGGGTTTAAGGAAGATAATTCTAACATTAAAATATAGGATGGATTGGCATCAGGCAGGTTAGAAGACTCAGGGTTTTGTTAGAAATCTGTTTCCAGGGCACTGTGAACAGAAAAGTAGGATGAATTTAGGAAAAACATGGTCCGGGAGGGTTGGTATAGAAAAAATAAAGCTTAGTGACAGATTGAATGTAGGACACAGGAGACAGGAAGCCATTGAAGATAATGTCTAAGTTCTTGGCAATGGTTACAAATAACAGAATGGTGGAGACATTCACAAAATTAAAACTATAGAAAAAGATGGGATTTGGCATCAACTTATCATTTGACCATCAACTTATCATTAGCTCATTGAACTTGGGGCGTGTGTGTGATCTCTGTCTGGTCAACAGTGTCTAGTTGGTAGTCAGAAGTGTACGGGGAGAGCTGAACTTGAGGCTGGAAATGTAACCTTACACGTCATCTGCACAGAAGTCATTGTTGCCTCTCTGGGGCTTGTGTTAGGTCACTCAAAGAGATGACGAGGGACAGTTCTGAGCATTGGGCTGCAAGGGAAAGTTTCTCTCATTCATTGTGGCTCTTCATTTAGTTAGTGCCAGGAGAGAGTGATTCTCATCCATAAACATGGAAGGATTTTGACTCATCTGGTTTTAGAGAAATTTTCCTTGGTGATGTTATGCTCTGACTGCTCAGATTTATTCAGAGACAACTTTATAGTATTCATACCCACTAATATCTATAAAGAAGGAAGAAAAAAATACTTTGATAAAAGTTAGTGCAGCTGGAGAAGAATAGCCAGCAGCCAATTACCTCACACTTTCCTAAAGGATCCTTCAGTTCATTTCTTATTATTTTGGGTATGGGTGAAAAGAGACAGCAACTGAAATCACCTTTATGTTGCTTGGCCAAAAGCTCAGCTTCCTAAGTGTAACTGAAATAAGCATAACTCCTTTTGGAGCCAAGAATTAAGGCAGTGAATTCAGCCATCACTTCCCATTGCATGTGATGTGTAATCTAACAAATTTTCAAACAAGCACTCTGGAAACAATTAAAAGTAAGCAAGCTGCCCTGATCAAAGGCTGCTGATGTTTTAAATTGCATTTTGGTCACCCACAAGTAATCTTCCAGAATGTGCCTTGCCCTGTTGGGGCCTGGAGTATAAGAAAAGAAAGTTTTTGCTGTCCTGCCCAGTGTGAGTTTAAGACTGTGGGTCATTAGGAAGGAAACACATTAAGATTAAAAAAATAATTGTTTGGTTTATAGTCACTCGGGGCTTCAGTTGGAATCAGACTTCAGCTGTAGTGTGGTAGAAATGCATGCAGTGCTCTGTAAAAACGGTTTGCTGATACGTCATTGTCAGAAGCATATGTGATATTATTAACTTCCCAACAAACATATGCAATTTGTGCTAATTTCAGAAAGACAAATACCATCACATGTGTAAAATGTAGTTTGGATTTCCACACAAAGCTGAAAGATATAAATAAACATGTTTTCTGTATTCATTCTAGCTCTGCAAATCCTCTGTTCTGAGCAAGATTTGAAATTTAGGAACGTGAGTGATCTTTATCTCGCGTCAGGAGTGCCCCACATTTGACAGTGCATGGCGAGGAAATGGGGGGCCCATTTCACTCTGGGTCCATCCAAGGAATGTTTAAATACCATTCATGACTTTAGACAAGACCCTCACTTTGGTTTATACATGTGTTTTTGCTTCAAGGAACTCTTAATATGATGCAACAATAAAATTAAAAAAAAAAAAAGATGAGACAAGATGTATTGGCCCACGTCCATGTCAGTAAACATACACTCATGCAGTTGTAGTGATGGAAGAAAATATAACTATCCAGTCCAAACCCTCATGTTCCAGAAGAGGAGAACATGGCCAAAAGAATTTGAGATAATTTGCTGAGGGTCTCAGAGTTAATTAGTGGCAGATACAGGACTGGATCCTGGGTGTTTGAATTCCCACTAAAGTTCTTTCTACAGCACCATATTGCCTCCATAATAAAAAAATAAAAAGTTAAAAAAAACAGAAGTCCAAGAAATATTAGTCATGCTATAAAATAAACTATGCTGTAATTGTATATAAGCAAATTACAAGCACCTAAGACTTACAGAGTTCACTGTGTTATTTAAATTTAGTCTTCAAAAGTTCTTAATCGTTAGATTTGAGCTCAAGCATTGTAACTATTGAATGACCCCTTGAAATGAAATGAATTATGTGGTAGGTTGAATTAGTGATCCAAATTCTTCATTCCTCTATGGTATTATTACACATCCATACCCTTGCCATGGTCTTGTGGTGGATGGAGTATTCTTCCCGGCATCTTGACTTTGGGCTTGATGTGTTCTGGACAGTTAAAGGTTGTCCAAAGGTTTGGATATTAGCAAATGTGATGGCAGAGGCTTGAAGTGCACTTGACATAATTAGACTTGCTCTCATGTGCTTCTGCCTTTCCCCATGAGAACGTATCTAGGGTAGCCGCTGGTCTAACCCGTGATCAGAGTCAAGTGCAGCCAAGATCAGCGTAGATCAGCTGAATTCCAGTGCACCACAGATGTGTAAGTGAGAAATCATTGTTTATTGTGAATGCCTTTAAGATTTGGTAGTAGTTGGTTAAGCAGCATTATTATGATAATAGTGACTGATACACATTATTTTCAGTGTGAATTATTTATGTGACACTCTACTTTTTAAGGTAGACAATATATGAACTCTTGACTTCAAAGACCCAGAGTTAGGGAGTAAATATTGCCCAATTTCGTGAATGTTAAGGGCTTCACTTATTTAATTTTTCCTCATTGCTGTGCATCTCTGAAAGATTACGAGTCATGTATTTTTAATCACTCTCATTTACAGTTCCCTTTACAAGGTGGTTTGTTATGCCACTGTTATGAACCGAGTGTTTCTGGCCCCCCAGAATCATATGTGGAAGTCGTAACTCCCAGTGTGATGGTATTTGGAGGTGGGGACCTTTGGGAGGTGATCAGGTTTAGATGAGGTCCTGAGGGTGGGACACAGATGATGGGATTAGTGGCCTTATAAAAAGAAGAGAGGTCAGAGCTCCCTGTCTCTCTCTGTGCTGTATGAGGACACTGTGAGGAATTAGCTGTGTGCAAGCCAGGAAGAAGATCCTCACCAGGAAATGAATCTGCTGGCACCTTTATCCTGGCCTTAGCCTCCAGAACTATGAGAAAGAAATGTGTGTTGTTTAAGCCACCCGGTCTATGGTATTATTTTGCTATAACAGTCTGAGTGGACTAATATAGGGTTCAGTGATGACCAAGCGTTAAGGAAGTATGATCCTTGAAGGTCTAACTCCCACTTCTTAAAGCTTATGAAACGGATAAGCTTTCTAACCACAAAATGAAGATGCGTTAGAGAAATATTTTCTGTTATGAATTACATTTCCAATAATGTTTTTGTTCTCCTTATAGAGTGGTGAACTGGCTGCTTAAATCCTTAATCCTCTTCTGGATGGATATCTCAACAAGGCAGGTGGAATCCAGTGATGAGGAATCCAGACTCATGTATAGAAAAGATAAGAGAGGTTGATGGTGGGCATACCTAGAAAGTACTCCAAGGTGAAATGGCCTGCATTTGGAGGGTAACATGGTGTGATCAAAAGAACAGCAGTGGAGTCCACAGATATGTGCTGAGTGCATAGTACATTCTCTGCCCCTGAGCTAAATTCTGGGGATTGGATTATGAGTAGACAAGACCCTCCTTTTGGAGGACTTACATTGAGATGGTGATGAATGGAACTTGAGTAGGTATTACTACAATGTAGCAATGATAAGATGAAGGTACGCAGGGCTCACCCTTTACTTCCTTCTGGTCTTTATTAAAATGCCACTTTAATCAATGAGGCCTTCAGGCCACTTTGTATAAAATTACTTCTCCCCTGGACATCTCCTATCTCTCTATCTGCTTTATCTTTTTGCTCAGAAGCTATGTAACACATTTTTTATTTTACTTATTTTTCTCGTTTGTTGTCTTTCTCCCCTATCATAATGTAAGATTTCTGAAGAGAAGAACTTTTACCTGTTTGTTTTGTGTTATTTTGTTCCTGTTTTTCAGTGCTTTGTAACTAATGTCTAAAAGAATGCCCAGCACATATAGGTTCTGGAAAAAAAATGTTGAATGAATGAATTTATAAGAAGTTCTGGGTATGTAGAAGAGCATCCTGCTTGCCTTATTTGAGACTTTGAATTTTCCACAAAGGGAATAATGCCCAAGCTGCAGCTTGAAGCCTATTTAAGTGTTAGCCCCATATAGAAAGGCAAAAGGTGTTCTAAGACAATCAAGAGGCCTGGGCCAGGGTGGGAATGGTGTGCATGTACAGAAGCAGCTCAGTGCCAGTTGTTCACATTGACGCTGGGAAAGGGGGGCCATTTTTCATAGTGGATTTTATTTCTGGATGCTTCTTCCTCATCTGGACTTATGACAAGAGCACCTACATAAAGAAATGACATTTTTTCCAAGCAGATATTTGACGAAACTCATTCAGACTTGGCATCAAAGAAAAAATTTTATGGGATATGGATGCAAATTCAGGAATTCAAAGTCAGAATATCCATTATCAGAAAGGTGGCCCTGCTGGGTGGAGGAAGTCTTGGTCTTGGGAAGCAAGTTAGAGAGGTCAGGAGAGGGACATTGTAAGCCCCAAATCCGTGGGCTGAGGTTGCCTTGAGTTCCAGCTTCAAGTTACAATTGGCCTTGACGTTGGAACCACAGATAGGAGGAGGTCTGTACAGCTTTGAAGCTAGGGGACACAGATTTACGGTGGTGTCATGGTTCCTTGGAAGAGAGGCCATACACTGCTGCAGGGATGATAATATCCAAGCAGAATGATAAGACCAAAGCTAGTACTTCTATTTTAAGTATGAATGGAGGATATTTTTGATATTCTAATAAGGACTTCATAATCTTTTATTGAAAGCTTATTCTCTCTGAGCATATGTGGCCTCATTTGATCCTTGCAATAACACCATGTGGCAAATAGTAGTTTTAAACTGTTCCTTATGGGGGAAATGAAGTTAGAGAGGTTAACTCCTTATCTGACATCACTTTACTAGAAAGTAAAAAAGTAGAAAGCATTTATTCATTCATATTTTTTTCTTACTTGGAAACAAATAAACATTGAGCTTCTGCTAGCCCTGTTAGCTCTAGGAATGTTCTGTGAACCAAAATGACAAATACTCATCCTCATGGACCTACAACTAAGTGCCATCTAAATTGAAACACAGGCTGCTGGGCATGTGAGCCCATGCTTTTAGGGATTAAGTTATGGGTGAGGGAAAAGGATGGGATGGATGGGATGGGAGTAGAGGGGAGGAAAGAACCACTGGCAACTGCTGTTCTCTAGACAGAAAGGGCATGAGGAAGTAATTATTTGCTTTGTCTCAACAGCTAGCGGGAATCCATTAACTTATCTAGTCCTTTCATTCAACAAATATTTAATGAGGACTTACTGTGATTCTGGCCCTGCTCGAGGGGCTGGGATACAGTAGTAAATAAGACACTGAATGAGGAATTCAGTAATTTCAGACAGTAATAGAGACTGTGATAAAAGGTGACTAGGTTTTCTGAGAGCAGCATTAGAAAGGGGCTGAGCAGAAGGTTATATCAGAGCTGAAATCTGAATACAAGAAGAAGGTATTCATGGGAAGTTTATTCCAGGCAAAAGAGAGAGTAAATAAAAGGCTCTGGGCAGGAAACATTAAACATGGTTCAGTAATAGAAGTGGGGTCTGAAGTTAAGGGGGCGTTTAAGGGGCAAGGGGGTGGCTGATATGACAGAGTGGAAGTAGTCTTATCACATAGTATCTGGCTGGTCACAGTGAGGGACCACTGGTGAGGGGAGATGATGGAGTGTTTTTAAATTATTGTGGTTTCTCTCTTTGAAGGCTCACGCCCCACAGGAATTGTAATAGGCTACATCTGACCTACAGCGGATTAATAGAAATATCTTCTGTTAAGCCCAGGAGGAGTTATGTCCTCAGAGGCACTGTTTTTCTCTATTGAAATACTCTGTGTTTGGTCAACATTAGGAGAGCCCTCAGCACTTGCTGAGGCCAAGTGTTTTTGTGTGTGTGTGTTGAGCGTGATTTTGCAGTGGGAGATTACATAGCACTCTGTTGATAAGATCATTAATGGTTTTTCTAGTTGCTATTAATTGTTTTTCATCCATTTATAAATTGTGCCTCTGCAAACTGGCCCCAGGGTATAAGTACAAAAATTGAGCTTTGATTATTATAATAAGTAAAGTATTATTAACGAAAGCAATTACGGTTAATAGCTTCAACTAAGGAACACAAAATGATAGCCTTTAGTGCCTTCCTACTGGGTAAACCAGATTAAATCACTTGCAGAAAAGAAAAATCTTTATTCTTGGTCTCACCAAACGTTACAACTAGATGTTGCCTTCGGATATTTCTATCTCCTGTGTTCAGAAGCAGAAACTAAGGTTTGAGCGACACAAGGGTGTTGTCAATTCATTGCTGAGATGAGGCTCAATCATAGAATTCAGGATTTTAATCTGGGTATTATCTGTCCCATGTTACAGACGAGCTAACCGAGTGTCAGAGAGTTTCTCTTACCCTCAGTCTTATAACTTAAAGGTAGCCCAGTGGAGGTCCAAAGGCAAATTAATCTTCCTTTACTTAGGATTTTTCTACTGTTTTCTCTGAAGTCTACGACCTGATCCACTAATGTTATGTGACATTAAAAAAGTCTAAGTGCCCGGCCTTGTGGCCGAGTGGTTAAAGGTCTGCACGTTCCACTTTGGCAGCCTGGGTTTGCATGTTCAGATCCTGGGCACAGGCCTACTCCACTCACCAGCCACACCGTGGACGTGTCCCACATACAAAAAAGTAGAGGAGGATAGTCACAGATGTTGGCTCAGGGCTGATCTTCCTCAAGCAAAAAAAGAGAAGGGTTAGCAATGAATGTTAGCTCAGGGCAGCTTTTCCTCAGGAAAAAAAAAAAATTCTAAAAGAATCAAAGTGGAAATTCTCATATATTAGATTTCTTATTTATTATAATTTCCTGAAAAATGCAATGTCAAGGTGCTGCCCTTTATCGTGTTTACCAGCATGATCAGAAAAGGCTGAAAGTGATTAGAGAGCTCAGATTTTCTCTAGGAAAGTGAAGCTCAGAGAGGCTAAGGGATTTGCATCTAATCACATAGCTATTAATGGGAGACTAGATATTTGAACTCACATCTTTCTGCCTCCAAAAATCACTCTCGTCAAGAGAATTCAAGGTCGCTTTATACAGGGCTTCTCTTTTCACTTAACTAACTCATGTTGAAAGAAAAGGCCAACTCAGAATATCTGCCATGAGTTCTGCTCCCAGCTCTCTTCTGACATAATGTAACCTATATTTCCCAGGGCCTCACCAGTCGTTGGTTATTTATATGATGTTAATCGTAATATGATAACCCACATTTCATTGACTTTTCCCCTGCCTGTTCACATAGTTCCCAGCAAAGTCTTCTCACTTATGTTTGCAAGTCCAGTTTATGAGCTCATGGCTATGTCTCTCAGCTAGACCACCTCCCAGAGTTTACTTCCTTAGCCTCCTTACCTGTTCCCAGCTCCCTTGTGAACATCCTCTGCCATCTGAAGGTGATTCCCCAGCACCACTGTGACAGACATCCTCCATACCTGATGCTCCTTGTGGGAAGACCCCATGTGCCAAGGAACTGCCCTCGCTCCCTCCAAGTTCTAATCTACAGAGAGAACATTCACAAGGAACCAAATAGGAATTAAATTATAAACTTGCTAACATTTTGATTGGCACATCCAGTTTTTACCCCTGGCTGAAAGAGGTGACTAATCCATCATTCCTGTGTTGAAAATACCAGCCCTCCAGTGAAGGGCTGCCTTTATTGTTCATCCAATTCTAGGTGGAGAAGTTTGAGCAGAGTGAGCAGAGACCAGCGCAAGCCATGCTCAGTCGGTTTATCATAAGGAAAACGAGTTCAGGGTGACTCCATCCCTCCCTGAGCATAGGCAGTTCAAGACAAAAAAACCCAGAAAGTATACAAGAGAAAGAATGGTGCAGCTGCCTTCCAGTGTAGCTGCTGCGCATAGCAGTAAACACAAGCCACATGACATCAGTCTCTCATTCCCACCCATTGTATAACTCCCTCGTTCTAACAAGGCAGTGGAGGAGGGAATGGGTGGAGAGACAGAGACAAAGACGGAAATACACTTTGAATAGCACTTCCTAGAGAAGGTACAATTGCTGCTCAAAGTTCCTTCTTAAGGGAAAACATGAGGATATTTCCAAAGCTTCCGATGGCCACATCACCACATTTCCTGCAGGTCTTCCTGGGAAGGTGCCAAATCCTCATCTTCAACTTCGTGAGGAGGATACCCTTCCTCCCAACGCTGTGTGACCCTTTGTCACCGGTATCCTGAAGCAGCGCCTCCTTGCATCTCACAGTGTCCTTTGTGGAAGGACTGCTGGAGAATGCTTCCATCCATTCAGCTTGGAACTAGTCCTCACAGCCAGGCAGAGGCCTTTCCAGTCCTCAAGGTTTCCCCACCTCTCCCACGGTGGGAGAATCTTCATTCTCCTCCTTCACTCCAAGGCTCTCCACTTTCTCCCCGTAGGGAGGTGCTCTGCCCTTTTCTGCAGCCTCCAGTCCTCTTCTAATCCCTTATGAGATCAGCACTCATTCTCATTTCTCTACACTCCTTCTTTAATGCTCTGCCATGTCATTCACCATGGCCCCTGTTTTGTTTGGAAAAACAAACAAACAGACACAGATACAAAACCAAAATAGCCCTTAAATCAGCACATTTTTTTCCCAAGATGATCTCTCATGCTTCATTCTCTACCTCAAAATTTATCTAATGCACCCACCTCCCCCTCTACTCTTGTTTTCCTTGCTTCTTACTCATCACTTATTGTCAGAGCACCTACCAGCTGCAGTTCCTGTGACAGGTGCTCGAAATAAAAATATGGATCACTCAGACCCTGCCCTCAAGGCACTCACACCTAGCTGCAGAGACAGGTATGCCAACAAATACTTGAAATAAAGTGTGGTTCTTGATATAATTGGGGTATGAACCAAATAAAGAGGCAGCATGACTGGTTGGTAAGAGCATGCTATCTGAGATCAAATTACAGCTCTGTTATGTACATGTGGTATGATCTTGGACAAATCGTTACTCTATCTTCCTCAGTCTCCTTACCTGTAAAATGGGGTTATTGTGATGATTAACTGAATTAATAGACCAAAAAAAAGTCTTGGAATTATGCCTGTTACAAAGTAAAAGCAAAGAAGGTTTGCTTTTATTAAACGGTGACAAAGGGTGGAATGAGTGATAATGTGGAGTGGAGTGGGCACTGCCCGTGGATGTATTTCCATAAGAAGAGAATGATTGAGCTATGTTTTGAGAGAAGAGAAGGATTTTGCCAAGCAAGTGAGGTGTGGAGGGAATTCTGGTTCAAGATGAACATGTGCCAAACGATGAAGTGTGAAAGAGGCTTGTTGGGGCACTGTGCAGAGTGGAGTGTGGCTGGAGTGCAGGGGAATGGAAAGAAATGGTAGCAGGAAAGGAATAGAGAAAATAGGCTAGGGCCAGATTGTGGAGGGTTCACTCGTGTTGTGGAAAGATGTTTGGATCTCACCCTGTAGAAAACAGGGAGTTTCCAGGAGTGTTAAGTAGATTTGCTTTGTCAAACCATGACTATGGCAGCAGGCAATGGTTTTTCTCTTTAAAAATTCATGAAGTGGTGAGGAAGGACACATATATTTCCTTCTAAGGATTCTTTTCCCTTGAGGTGTGTCTATTTCCTTGTTTGGGGATTGACTCATGAAAGTCAACAAATTCCTGCCAATCACCGTGGGTTGCATAAATGAACTAATTTTCTGGGTATACTCATGTTTCAGATAGTCTTTCCTCTTCTCCCTCCAAAAATTCTGAGGGTTTCTCATTGAGCTTTTTGCCTTGGTCATGTTATTTCTTGCACTTCCTTTTTGGCAGGCATCCAAACCTCATGGTAACCAAGAGGCTACAATGCTTAGTTAGACATGATCCCTTCTGCAAAGTGACTCACAGATGAAAAGTGCTTTTCTCCAGAAGTATTATTAGACTAACATTTGATCCAGGACTTGAACTATTTAAGATTACTGGAAGTCTGTGGAAAACAGAGTGTGCTTAAGCCCTCTCCATTTTACACAAAGTGGAGGTGCCCTTGTGCTTGTGATGAGAACTTTCTCACTCCCTGGATCTCTGTTATTCGATCTTGTTCTTTTTTTTTTTCTTACTCTATAGAGACTGACCACAAATTTGTTGAGCATGACTCATCACACACAATGCACCTCACTGCTGTAATGCACCAGTGCTTCCAGAACAGCCATGTCCTAGCAGTATCAAATGCCATTACACAGTCAATAAAGTGTCTGGAAAACACTGGAATGACCTCATTGTTCACATGCAGATGGGCCCCTGTGTTAGATGGCAGTCAAAGTCCTACACGTGGCCCAGGTTAGAGAGTTTTTGTACCTTCTCGCATGGACACATGTGTTTGGAAGTAGAGTATGGATATGGATGTCATAGTCTTAATATGGATTCTTTCTTTCTCCACATTTAGCAAAGTTCGTATCCTTAAGGATTCTTAGTTCCTATTTTGAACTAGACACGTTTACTTTCTGTGAAGTTTTTCCCCTCCCATCCAACTCTGCTAACAAAAAAAAAAGGCAACAAAATGCAAGAATTTCTCTTTTTAGTAGGTGTTGAAGTACGTGCCTCGGAAGGATATACACAAATCAGAAGAAAAATCTTAGTGTCACTAAATACTGTATTTATGGATACAATGGTGTGGTCTTCTGAAAAGAGCTACCTCTTATTTTCCTGGTACTTAGCACAGGGATGAATATATAGAAGAAAGATTTGATGAGTGAAGGAATTAATGATTTCTCTGACTCTCTGGTTTAGAAGGCAATTTACAGATCAGCTAGCTAAACAACCTACCCAATTCTGGATCTGGGTGTGCAAGCTACGTGGCATACCCTCGGGAGCTTTGGTTCATTAACTCCCCAGGTACAACCGGAATTAAGTATGGTTGTTAGAAAGTTCTTGCTTATATTAAAATTCAAATCCCTATAGTTTCCAGCTATTGATCCGGACTTTATGCCTGTACTTTTGATGAATGCTTAGCTTAAGAATTCAAGTCAGTTAGAAAAATCAGTTACTTGTCAGTGAAACAACTTCAAAGATCCACGATGTATTTTCATCAGTGTGCACTTATTCTCATCTCCTTTCACTAGTGATTATTTCACATCTATTAACAATTTGGAGCTTATCTGTTTAGAGTGTGAAATTTCTTCTTCTTGTCTGGAAGTTTTTCTTCTGGATGTTGCATACATGTACTATAATGTCTTAACTTTCTTTTGGTAACAGCAAGATTATATTTTCTACATGAGGAAGATGACTCATATACTTTGTGATCTAACATCCCCACTAATGCATAATAGCATATTTTTTTTTTTGATATTTTCATTGATTTTA
Organism: Equus asinus; assembly: GCF_041296235.1. NCBI lineage: Eukaryota > Metazoa > Chordata > Mammalia > Perissodactyla > Equidae > Equus > Equus asinus. The sequence goes on from NC_091792.1 coordinate 146,704,824, forward strand.
ATTGCATTGGCAAACAAAGAGAAGCAGTCCACTGTGGGGGTTAAAAGCTCTGGTTCAGTCTAGCTTGGTTAGAAACCTGGCTCTGTCTCTATCTGCATAAACTTTTTTTTTTGAGGAAGATTAGCCCTGAGCTAACTACTTCTGGTCCTCCCCTTTGTTTTACTGAGGAAGCCTGGCCCTGAGCTAACAGTCATGCCCATCTTCCTCTACTTTATATGTGGGACACCTACCACAGCATGGCTTGCCAAGCGGTGTCATGTCGGCACCGGGGATCTGGGCCAGTGAAGCCCGGGCCACCAAAGTGGAACGTGCGAACTTAACCGCTGCTCCACTGGGCCGGCCCCTCTATCTGCATAAACTTAAGTCAGTCATTTTACTTCTCTCTCTGTTCTCTGATTCATAAAATGTTTAAAACTTACTACCAGAGCCATATTGTGAGCATTAAACAAGTTAATTCCCATAAAGTGCTTTTAAAAGTAACTGCTCCGAACTAAGCAGTCTATGATTGCAAGCTGTTATTTAGTGCCTGGACTAAAATCCCCTTCTATCATCTGTCATTTGTATTTCTTTCCATAATTCTGCAATGTCTATACTAGTGTTACTACTAGGAACCACAAGATAACAAAATCTTCTGAAATCTCTGTCTAGTCTTTCTTCAATCCACACACCAATGTATCTTCTTGCCTCCAAGCACAGGATGCAGCTTCTTATGAGGAAGCCAGGTATCTATTTGATTAGAAAAGGTTTCTCTTTATTCCAAATTATCCCATCTTATGACTAAGCCAAGTTGAGGGCCCCCGTTAAAATGTTCCCTGGAATAAGTTATGATACTAACATTAATGGAGCGTTCTCCATGTGCTGGGTACTAGGGTACTACTCCACGTACTTTACATGTGCCAACCAGCTTTATTCTTAATCAACCCTATGAGTTAGCTAATGTACCTCTCCCCACTTCATAGATACACAGCCGGCTCACAGAGAGGCTAAGAAAGTTACCAAAGATGACTATTGATTAGAGTGGAGATTGGACTTGACCTAAGCAGTCTGAAGAGCTTGAGCTCATAACCACTCCATTTTCTGCCCCTTCCGACTCCCAAAGAATCAGGTTATCATCCTATGAGAATAAGAAAATGTCTGTCTATTTCACAACCGTGTACCCAATGATTTTCATAGTGCTTGGCCCAGAGTAGGCTCTCTGTAAATGTTTACTGAATGAATGAGCCAACCAAGCACGAGTGCCTTTGATTATTTTATCAGATTAAGTAGTCCATACACAGATTTGAGGGGAATAATTGGACAAACTTTGAAATGGATTTGGCGAAGGTCAGGGAGAAGAATAAATCTTGAATTTGTTGAAATTCTACTGTGCTGCAATGCTTGCTCTTGACACTTTTATATTCATTATGGTTTAATCCTCTGAAATTTATGGAATAAAGAATAGAATCTCCCCTTTGTACCATACTAGTCCTTTATTGTCCTTGACTTATTTTTCTACTCAGTAGGAATAAGAGTGGAACACAACTGTGTACTCTGATTTAAGCCTTAAAACCACAACATGGCTAATTGCATCATACTCTGTGTGATTGGATAACAAAAATAACAGAAGCACTAACAAGCTATGTAGCTATCAAAGTTTCATAAACCAATTTAGCAACTAGGGTGAGGTGAATGTGGAGTTGCCTCAGGGCATTGCTATTTACAGCATGCAGAAAGGTAAAGTTAGTTATTGAAAGGCTTGTGCAAAGTTCTGAGCCCCCTTCTGTCTGATATGTCCCCTTCCACTTTCTCCATTGCCTCTCCAACCATGGTGGATAACTCACTCCTATCTGGATCAGAGCTTTGGGGGCCTGTGAAGTAGATGAAGCAAGATTCTCAAAGTCAATGGCGGGTCTTTTTTCTTGTCCCTTTGTTGTTGCTATTTTTTTTAAATCCTCTTTTGCTGTTCCCTACAATAAGAAACTCCTAATTTAGGAGGTCTGAGCATATTTCATGTCACTCACACAGATCCAAAAATGCTGTTTTTATTTGTGATTAGAAAAAATACTTTCAACTCAGAGCATTTAGCATAGTAAGGATAAAAGTGCTAGAGGCTGAAGTCAGAGTGCCTAGATCTCAGCTGTTTTCTTTACTAATTGAGTGACAGCACATGAATGATAGCGCATACTACACACACACACACACACACACACACACACACACACACACACACTTCGTCTATCTGTTAATCTATCAATCTATCTATACATTTTTGCCTCTGTGTAGTTAAACTCTGTACAACAATTGGTTCTTTAAGGCTTCAATAAGTTAATTCATGCAAAACATTTACACTATTACCTGGCTGCACTATATAAAGTTTACCTATTATTTTTGTTGCCATTATTATTTTACTACTATTTATAATAAACCAAATAGTGAATTATTGTTCCTAATTAATGTAAACTTTATAGTTCTTTTTTAAATGAATCTCTCCTTACTCAAATATCCTAGCTAACTAATCTGACTCTGTATTTCTAGTTGGAATTCCTTGCACTCAAACCCCAACTTTTTTCTCATCTGTAGCTTTTTGCAAATTTCACTCAGCATATACTTATCTGCCTATTTATTCCTGCGTTACATCCCCCTGAAAGTTTTAATTTTCCATCATCTATCCACAAAGATTTATTTCTCTGCCATAAGTCCTTCCAATTATTAGAACACCCACCAGGCCATTAACATGTTATATATATATATGCTAATATAATTATAATATAATAATAATATTAATATAATCATAACATTATAATATAATATAATAATATTAACATTATGTATAATATACACATACACACAGAATATTGGAATCGTGCTATACATAGTTTTATATCCCTCTGAAAAGAAAATATTGTTAACACTATATTGCAAGCATTCTCACTTTATTTTACCTAGTGTTTGAAGATATAATTTTTATTACCTATATAATATCCCACCACATGAATTCCAGAGTCTTTTGACTAATTTCTATTTAGAAATTAAAGTTGAGTACAATTTTTCTTTGTTATTAATAACATTGTGATGAACAACTTTGTATATAATTCTCTTTGGCTTAATTTAGCAAAGGATATGGATTATTTTAAGGCTCTTAATCTGTAATGCCATAGTTATTATTAAAATATGTACTTAATAAATAGTTGTTCTTTATATTTTTGCCCTGTTTCTTCCTTGCATGTATATCCTGGCATTTTGAGGATGGAAAATTTGGAGGCCTAATTATAAGCCAGCAGATTATCCTCACACAGGATTAGGCTGTTTTGGCAAATAATCTTGATTTATGACTCCATTTGTTATAGGTTAACTGAAACTAGGGAATACAGAACTAGGAAATAGACTAGGTTCAATTAACAGAAATATTTCTCATAATATTACGAGATATGTTGAAATAAATGATTTCTTGTTTAATAATTCTAATATGTTGAAGATGTCTTTTAACTTTAGGTAGACTGTAGGTACTCCATTTGGGATAATGTTCCCTTGTCTGACATGTGTTTTGAGGTATCTTTTGTTTTGTTTCAGGCTAAATTCTGAGAAAAACTGTCTTAGCCGTATATATTCAGGGGAACCCTCAAATGAATTTTAACTACCCATTATAGGTCCACAACAAAACAGTACAACCACCAATTGTCTGGGCGGCCATTAAACCCACTTGATCTTATTCCAGATGTGTCCTGTATCCCATGGGAAACAAACGCTTGGAGAAGATTTCCAAAATCTTCTGGTGTTTAAAATTTAGGTGCTAAACATGTATATTCAATAACAATGTAAAAATCAAAGTTCAATTACTCATCCCAGTTGCCCCCTGCAGATGTTTCTCCTTCCAGATGTCAAATGGAGTACTGATTATTATGGTGGGTTTGCAAAGACTCCTTTCCTTTTCTGCTTTTCTGAGACTCCGATAGACTTCCTTTCTCTTCATTTCTGGCAGCTGCTTTTTATGACATCTTGAATCAGGCTTTGAGAAGTTAAAAGATGGGTCACGTTTACTTTTCCTCTCCGTTTCTCCACACAGAATTGCTTCTGGACTGACCTGAGGGAGGAAAAGTAAAAGGCCAATGATCAGGTGGTCTTCTTGCCTTTTCCTAAGTACCATCAACATCCCCACGCCTGAGAAAACCTGGCCCTGGCCTGAGACACAATGATTTTCCCTTCCGCTGTCTGGAAGCCACAAAACCCACACCCGCTTCCTCTCCAGGCACAGTCATCTCATTTTCAAACCTCACTTTGTTTTGGGAAATGGCAAATATGATTTTTGGAAATGCTAGACTTTCAGGGTTGAGTTTCAGTTGATGGTCAATGATATTCTCTTTTTGCTTTGCTTTTCTCTCACCCACAAGAGGAAAAGCCCTTTTTATACCTAACACGATGGACTACATCCACTTAACTTCTCTTCCATTCCAAGAGCTGTTTTATATACTGTTTATAGTTTAAAGCATTATACTTGAAGTCAATATTTTATCAATATTATTTTTTTAGAGTAGTCTTTTGCAATGTGCTATAGATTAAATGTTTGTGCTCCCTCCCCAAGTTTATATATTGATATCCTAACCTCCAATGTGATGAAATTAAGAGGTGGGCCTTTGAGAGTTGATTAGGTCATGTGAGTGGAGCCCTCATGAATGGGATTAGTGTCTTTCTAAAAGAGACCTGGAAAGATCCCTTGCCCCTTCTGCCATGTTGAGGACACAAGGAGAAGACAGCTGTCTGTAAACCAGGAAGCAGGCTCTTATCAGATACAGAATTTGCCTGCACCTTGATCATGGACTTGCCAGCCTCCAGAACTATGAGAAAGAAATGTTTATTGTTAAAGCTAGCCAGCATGTAGAATTTTTGGTATAGCAGCCTGGACAGACTAAGACCCAATGCATGGTAGGCTTTGAGATGTAGAAAAATAACCTGTATCCAAAGTAGTGACGGCAATACCATTCTGTTACAGTGTTAGGTTGTGCTAAGCAGCACACTGCTGTACTTTTAAAATTTTTATTATTTCAATTTACTTATTCTCTTGGTTTCACTTGTTTTTGCTTTGTTTTGTTTTTTCTTTTGGTATTGTTCTAATGCATTGTGGTGGTAACAGAGAGAGCAGGCAGAACCCAAATATAGTCTCTTCAAAAGTAGCCTCTGAAAGTACCAGCTATCAATTTTCTAGAATTTAAAACTTTATTCTCAACTTCTCACATCATTTCTTTCTTAAGTAGATTAAGATTCAACTGGTTTCTTAAAAAAATGAAAATCAGGGCTGGTCGTGAAAGAATACAGATGTGTGATATGAGACAGTGTACTTAGGTGGCTGTGTGGCTTACCACATATATTGGATAAGAGGAATGTTTTCATAGATCCTTGTGACTCTTTACAATAGAGAGTTGTTTAAAGGGCTGTGAGATTTTCCCTGGGCCTTTTCTACTCAGTAAAACAGAGCTGAGGCAGTGAACCCATCATTCAATTTAAATTAATCAATGTAAATATTCTGGCTGAGTGTTTCTAGTTTCTCAATGGCTATACCAAGATTTGATGCTTTTGTTGATAAAATTAAATAGGAAATGTTCATTTCTTCAATCTGATTTTGATCTTGACTTTATAATTCTGATCTTGACTGTTTTTTTCAATTTTTTTCTTGGTGAAGAAGATTGGCCCTGAGCTAACATCTGTTGCCAACCTTCCACCTTCTTTTTCTCTCCAAAGCCCAGGTACACAGTTGTATATCCTAGTTCTAGGTCATTCTAGTTCCTCTGTGTGGGATGCCACCACAGCATGGCCTGATGAGCGGTGCATTCCAAGCCAGTGATCCAAACCAGTGAAACCTAGGCCACCGAAGTGGAGCACGTGAACTTAACCACTATGCCACAGGGCCAGCCCCTTGACTTTTTTAATATAAGGTTTCTTGAGCAATTGGAGTGAATTCAGGAATTTTTACTGACCTTCTCAAAATTATTTTTCACCATTCATCTGATCCACCTATGTTCTCCTACCAATTACTTGAAAGGCTGTTCACACCCTGGATTTTCTCATGCTCTGTTTTGTTCAACTGCCATTACCTCTGTAGGTACCATCCTTCCTCTGTTTGTTTTCACAGAATCTCTTCCCACACTGAGAAGGTAAAGGAAACAGTCCTTTATTTGAAATAGATGAGCAGATAATATTTGGGACCATAGTGCTTTGGTCTCTGGAGATTCATGTCATAGAAGCATTGATATCTGAGTAGGGAAATAATCCATTGGTTACTCCTTTCTAGCTGAGCCCTGTTTGCTGGCTGATGTAAAATTTCACTGTGATAAATTCAGTTTTAATTTGTTCAGGCGATGGAGTATCCAATGCTTCCCATGAAAGATTAATCTCTGTGCTCAGCGACTCAGTGATTTTTCTGGCAAAAAATGTTTTCATAACGTGTGTTGTATACATGGATCAATCTTTTTAACTTCTTTCTCTCTGTGATATTTACATAGCATATGCTTCAGATGGTGTTAAATTGTTTTCTCATCTTCTTTCTTCATTGGCTCACAGGCTATGTATGCTTAGCTCTGTTTCTCTACTTGGAAGTCTGTTCCTAAATATACTTAAGTTGATTTTGAGTTCTCTCTGACTTAAGAACATATTTCTCCAAGAAATTACTCTTTCTTTTAATTGAAATACATCATACTGACAGTAGGCCCTAAGTCTGGTCTGCTGTGGTAAGTGATCCCTTACCATATAGCTTCTATTTTTCCCTTTAGTAAATATACAACTTAGTTTTTTCTATGCTCACAGAATTCAAAATCTATAAGGAACTCAGTGGAGCAGCTTGCCTAGTGGTAAGAATTTGGATGAAGAAATGAACAAAATGGACTATTGCTGAAGATGAACTCTAGCTTTTAAATTAATTAACCATTTCTCTCTAAGGTTCTCTTGAAGATTTGCTAAGTCAATATTTTGATCAAATCAAGTTGCAAATTAGATGATTATTAGCTCAAGGTAGAGGTTCTTATCGTTTAATTGTATCTTACCTATGGAATAGATTCTAAAATCAATGTTTAGAGTGAAAAATCAATTCAAAATTTCCATTGAAAAAACCATATATTATCTGCAAAGTACAACACTATTAATGATCAGGAAAAGGCCATAAAATTATTTGTCATCTTTTTGATAAAATTCACCAATTGTATCTATTAGATGAAGGCTATATGATGCAATCACACTCTTGAATGATTTCCAACCAAAAATACATGGTTGAATTCTTGAAAATTAAATACACACATTATATTACATAACTATACTTATTTTGTAACCTACATAACACTTAGCACAGGCAGAAGATTTAAAGCCAGTGCACAAATGAACACGTTCCCTCCTTACTGTGTCAATATTATTGTAGTAAAGAATCAAGATGGATTCTCTGTTGATCTTGGTTTTTGAGTAACCACAGTGTAAAGGTTCTCCCCGCTAACCTATACTGGTCATTTAGCATGAGTGAAAAATACATTGTGTGTTAAGCCACTAAAACTCGGGAGTTATTTGTTACCTCAGCATCACATGGTATGTGCTGATTGATAAAATGCTGTTTTAAATGTTTCCTTTCTCCTCAAGTGCTCAACAATCCCACTCTACCTCCTCATCCCAGAAGGTGGCCTGCTTCTTATTTCACGAGGAATATAGCGTTTAGAAGATTACATCTTTATCCTTCCTTCTGTTCTACAAACCCACTTTCAGAAGTACTTGTCTAGTCTCAATTATTTTCTGTTAAACTGAAAGAACTATCATTACATGTGTAAAGAAGAACTATCATTTCATTCCCTCTGATTTACTCCAAGCCTTGTTATCCTTCTCCCTTCTCTCTCTTTCAACACCAAATGTACCCTCTCTGCTAGATTATTCCCCTCAGTGTAGGCATATACTATAACATTGCCTATTTTTAAAACCCTCCCCAGACCAGCTGCCTCTCCAGACATAGCTTTCTCTCTCAGCATACTTTATAGATAAACTTCAAATAGCATTTTCCTGTGCTGGCTTCCTTAAATTTCTTACCTCCAATTCTCTTCTGTTATTCCTTAATTCTCATCAGTCTACTGAATCAACACAGTTTAAAATTACTGCCATCTTGACAAATCCTGTGGTCAATTCTCATTCCTTTTTTTAATCAGTCTCTCACACCAATATAAGTCATTGTTGATAAACCTTTCCATCTTGAATTGCCCTTTCATTAGCTCAGAAGCACTCTTCTCTCTTGAGAGAATGTCACTTCTAATCTAGTGGCTACTCTTCTTATTCTTCACTTCTAACTATTGAAAACAATGCTTAGCACATAGTAGGTGCTTAATAACTCTTTTAGAATCAATGAATGAAGGAGATTTGATATTAGTCTATTATATTCAAATAAATTGGGAGATTTTATGATGTTATTGTTAGCTAATAAATTTGTTACAGTGTATTTTATCTACTGAAAGAAAAGCATTATATGTACCTTTAAATTATAGTATTATTAAAACATTTATCAACCATACTGTAATCAGTAATTTACTACTTCATACCCTTCAACATATTTTAAGCTCTTTAAGCATCTTATTGTTTTATGTACCCACATCTAGTCTGGGTTCCCTGTGCCCATATCTAGTACGAAGTCTGGATGAAGAAATTAGTGAATAAATAGATAAATATCATCCAGTTAATTTATGTTGAGTTTTAAAGTGACCGAATAATATGTGTCATTTTCACATCAACTGCTGTTGAACCCTAACTTCTAATTGCATCATTTGTGTGGTTGTTTAATGAACCTAAGTGTAAAAGATTATATTTTTATGATATTTAATTTTATTTGCCAGATTTTAGATTATTTTTCTAGCCAGAATCTTTTTAGACTCTCAATTAATCATGGCAAGGTATCAGTTATCTAATATTTGGTTCACTTGAAAATGTAATATGTATGCTTGCTTTGCCTTTAGCCAAATAACTTAAAAAACAGTTGACCAGAGGAAAGTCAAGGGCATATTGTCTTGGACATTCTCTCCTTTTGTGTTGAAAATGAGACATTAATCAATCCCTATTGGCCAATTTAGAATAAGACAGACGTGGGATTTTGGAACCATTTATACCATATTCCTTTTTAGATTCTCCACCTTAAATTAAACATGTCCAAAAGTAAGCCCATTGCCTACTTCCATTTTTATCCTTTTATACAGTGTTTCACTCATTGTGATAGGAAAGATTATAGCTGCATATAACAGAATATTGTCTAACAGTGCATGGGATAACGCAAATAATCGTGAACTCACAACAAAATGGGCCAGTGATTGCAGGGCTTGTTCACTAGCCCAGTCAGATCAGTAAGGTTCTAGCCTTTTGCTACCATTTTTCTCAGTTATTAGGATCATTTTGCCTCTTTTCCTTCATTCAAGTCACTGCAGATGGCTGAAAGAGTAGGTCTAAGAATCCTGTTCTTGGGCTGTTTTCAATATAAGAATTAGAAGGTAGGGTAAAAGATCTTTACTTTTATCAGAGAGGAGCACACTCTCTCCCATCATATTCCTGCAAATATCTTTGGTCATAATTAGCTCACACAGCCTGCTCCAGCTTCAAGGGAAAAGGAACTTATCAGGCAATGGGAATGGAGTTGTTTTGATTGATTTAGATGTGTCATACTTTCATCTTTGGGGCTGGCCACATTACAGTCCTAAACAAACCCAGATTCTGTTAGCAAGCCTGTTTGAGTAGGCAGCTATCAATGTCTGTCACACTTTCTGTCATTTTCTCCCCATTCCTAGCGATATTTTCTTATTTGGAGAAATCACAGGACTCACACTGGGATTACCACAAAAGTACTCTCTATCTACCTTCTAAATACCAGTTTCCCCTGTCACCAATCAATCCCCCCTTATTTGTGCCATAATTATCCCTTTTCTTTTTTTTTTGCACCTACCCCAACAGTCTTCCTCTTAACTGACCTCGTATACATCTCTTGCATCTTATTCAATTTTATTTTTCCTCAGTATCTGGCACATGAGGATGATCAATAAATATTTCTGCAACAAATGAATGAGTGGTTACGTCCTGTCAGAAAACCATTCTGAAAGGCTGTGTTTATCACAGCACTTCTGTGTTCAAATCCACCAGTGCCTCCCTTTTCTCTGCCTTTCTGGGCATCTAGGACACACATCTCCTCACCTTCAATTCTCATTACCCTTCAATAGCCCCCTTTTGGTTTCCCCACAGTCCCAATAAACTTCTCTATTTAATGACATTTCAAATGTGAAAGTGATTTTTACATTACAAAATGATATAAAAGAGGGGTGATTATTTTGAGTAGCCTCACCTGCATGTGCATACTTGTGCCTCTATCACATGAAAATCCTTTTCTTTTCCTCTTCCCTTTCCCCAAATCTCTGTCTTTTGGTCCTCCTACTGCTGACTCTATCGTTGGAACACCCACATCCTCACAGCGCTCATCTGCACACACTAAAGCACATTTTTAACATCTGGAACTATCTACCCAAGAACATTTTTTTCCGGCTGAAGGAGGAAATTCCACCTGTGCACAGGCAACCAGCAGGACTGAGGAGTTAATGCCTCTTGGAGCAACCTTAGCTAGTGACTGTGAGTAAATGTCTCAACTTCCTCATCCCTCAGTTGGGGTTGCTGAGAGGTATCCTGTAGCTGTCTGCCGGGATGCCCATTGGGATTGAGCCCCAGTAGGCTGGAGCAGTAACTTGTTATTTTGCCATGTATTAAGTGGATTTCACTTTTTTACTTTACCTGCCTCTCTTCCTTTCTCGGTCTCCTTTCCCACTTCTCTAGCATTAGTTTCTTGGGTCATCTCTCAAATAAACCCCTTGAAGTCAACTCTTAGTCTTGGTGTCTGCTTCCAAGGGAACCCAGACTAATCTAGCAGACTAACCCATACTGATACCTGGACTAATACATGTCATTTGAGTGACCTCATTCATGTGACTTGCACTGATATTTAGGCCAGTATTCATTTTCTCTTCCGTTTGTTGTCCTTGATGGTCACTCATTTCTTTTTCTGTGAAATATTTTAGCATTTAGCACCTGATTACATTCTCCTAGAAGATTCTCAAAACATTGCTTGTACCATTGTTTATTCTTTTTGATAAGATCCCAAGTTGCCCAAGAGAAATTATGTTTTATGGAAATTCTCTATAATCTCAAACTACCTGGCATAGACCTGGCCACTGTAGAGGTGCACCACAAGTGCACTCTGTTTGCTTAATTGGCTATTGAAAGTTCATGAGATACCATGAACTTCTGAGAATTCAAAAGAAGCTCGGACTTCAGACTTTCATACAGAAACCGTTAATTTCTAGTCTTGCAACAAATTGATGTTTTAAATTATATCTGCGTTTGGATGGTGACTTTGATAACTAGTTATTGACTGATGACTTTGGACATGTCACTTAACTTCTTTAAGCCTTGGTTTCTGCAGTGGATAAATGAAGCTAATTATCTCTACCTCATAGAATGATCATGCCATCAGAGCATATATTAACAGTCAAACAGGATGGATGCAATAGTTGGTGGGAAGACAGATGACAGCAACGTTAGACTTGGGCAATGCAAACAAGGCAGGCAGTGTGATCAGCTTTATCACAGAGACATGCGACCAGTGAGGTCACTGAAACTGCCACCAAGAGTGGAATCTTTTACCAGAGAAGGAAGTCTAAAACTTCTTTTTAAGACTGGTGATCAAAGGAGAAATTTTATCCTGCGAGGAATTCCAGACGGCAACACAGTAAAGAAGTTTAGTTTAGAGGCACAGAGGGCAGGAAAAGCAGAGCAAGAGCAGCCACAGAGGAAGAGAAGAGATTATGATAAGGATAACAAGGTCTTGATCTACTCTGCTCAGTCTCTGGGCAAAGCCTCAGTCTGAGAGTCCCCCACTAACTGAAAAGTCTAGTGATGTGAAGACAAAAATAGACAAGGAAGAGAATCGGCATTGGAACTAAGACTGTGCTTCCAGCCACCTGTCTCTAGAGTGAGGAGAGATGGGTACATAAACAAGACCATGCGTGATTAAAGATGCGTGTGAATTATTTTAAGCATGCTACATAAACTTTTAAAGAGAATTCACCCTCAAGCTATTTTGGTTCTTATCTCTTTTGCCCTGTACTTTTGCTTGTTTATTTCACAAATACTTATGGTAAAGAAACATTTCAAGAAAAACAAATAACTGAATTCATTAATCAGAATCTACTGCCTCAAAAGAACTTCTGATCATTCCATTGGTCCTTGACTAACTCTTTAAGGTCACTGTTTACAGAGTCTCTATTGTCACCTAGGGAGACTTAGCCTTTTTTCGGGAAAATTTATGAGGACTATCTCTTTTACTACTTTTCTACAATTATTCTCAGCAATCCCTTAGTGTCTCATTGATGCTAAACATAAAAATTATGTTATGTCAAATATGGAAATGTGATAAGTATATTCTGATGGTGTTGGCACACATTGATCAGTGAATACCAGTTCCACCTAATTTGCTACTTGGAATCAATAGAAAATTTAATGAACATTATGGTTGAAATTCCTTTTTCTTAATAGTTATCTTGAAAACCACCTTCCAACTGAGCACTATTTGTGAGCTATCACAATGTTTTCTGTTAATTTGTTGTTCCGAAAAATTTATTTGTGTAATTCTCTACAAAGGGACATCTGCTTTCTCTGTATTCTGTTGGAGTTAAATTCTGATGACCTTCAGGGCCAGTAAGTTTCTGATAAATGGTGGTTGAGATGGGAGTGGACTTTAATTGCACATCCAGAGGAGGACTGCTGGATCACATTAGTGAATATATTAGTATTTTATGGAAATGCAAAAATATCCAAGTGATTTGGTTCTCAGGACTAACGAAAACAAATCTTTCATTTGAAAATCACCCTGGTCATTTGTGTTAATAGAATCGGTTGACTCCTGTGCTCTCTGAAACAAACTGCTATAAAGCATTTTCCAAAAGACCTATGAGTGCAGTATAACGTTAACTCACAATTAAACTCTGATATATCCAAGGAGGCGAAATACATCTTTCAAGTGAAGAGCCTCCAATCTATTTAACATTGATGCCTTCCCGTACCCAGTCAAATATTCACTGTGCCCTGCTGTGTACCAGATACACTAAGGTAAGATATGTGAGGTATGTGAGAGAGATAGAAGTGAGTGAGACAGAGAGTCTGGCCTCAAAATACTCAGAGCCTGTAACAACAGGCAGATCTATAATGATTGTGATACAGTGTGGTAACTGCAGGGAAAGATAGTATAGGAGTGATCAACTCTGTGGCATAGGGGTAAAGGTGGAATCTGTGAAATCTTCTCAGCAGAGATGACACTTGGGCTGTGTCTTGAAGGATGACTAAGGGTTCTATAGGTCAAGAAGATGACATAAAGGACAATCTAAAGAGAGATGCAGAAAGTATGGATTAGTGCAGTGCTCAGGAAACTTTTTCTGAAAAGAATCAGATGGTAAATATTCTAAGCTTTGTGGCCCATACAGCATTTGTTACAACAATTCACCTCTTCTGTTGTAGCATGAAAGCAGCTGCAGATAATTCACCTGAGTGTGGCTGTGTTCACTAAGACTGTAAAGAAAACAAGCAATGGATTGGATACAGCTCAGGGATGTATTTTGCCACCTACTGCAATAGTGAATCCTTTCTCAGAAAACTTCTGAATGGTCCTTTTGGTAGTCCCAACCCTTGGATGTCAATTGGGACTCCAGGAAACTTTGCCAGATTTTCCAAGGCTGTAGCAGTTAGTACCTGGTCCACACAGGCATTCACCCATCTCCAGAGTACAAGATTTGTTCCTGCAATCTCCAGAGTATGAGATTTGTTCCTGCCATCTCCAGAGTACAAGATTTGTTCCTGCCATCTCCAGAGTACTAGATTTGTCCATGTAGGGGAGGAAGACATTTCCTCTACCCTCTCTGGGTTCATCTGGCTGGAGAACAAATTAAATTCACATGAGACAGAATAGCAAGAGAAAATTAAGCAAAGCTTTATAACATGTAAATATGGGAGAAGTCAGGCAAGCTGAGCAACTTGCCAAAATGGCTGAAGCCCTCACCTTAAATCATATCCAGCTAATGACAAAGGAGGATGTTGGGGGTGGGGGGGAGTCATTTACAGGAGATTACCAGAAACAGGAATAAGATTATTATGCAGATTTAAGTCCTTGCCTTTGGCATTGATTAAGAGTTTCTAGAGAGAAGATCATCCTCTTTCTTCTTCCCAGTACAGAGAGGGAGGCACCTTTACAGATAGAGATTTCCTTTACAATATAAATGTCTCTTACAAAGGGCAAGCAAGTTCCACCCCTCAGAGCTTCCTTCCCTGTTCCATTTTATCAAAAGCAATCAGCCTCAAATAATCCTCATGCCAAAGAGACATATCTTGGCATGGTCAAGACCAGTCCCCCATATCCATATTCAGAGTTTCATATTTCTTTTTGGACCCTGGAGACCTTACAACTCTTGGAGGGTCGTAACCCTCTCCCAGTCATAAAACATTCTAGCTCTCTCACTTCCCATCTCAGATGCTCCAGTTTAATCGTCTGATGACTAGAGATTTTGTGAACCTGAGGTCTGTTAGGGCTTGTCTTCCCAGCCCAACAACTCCTATTCACCCTCGAACACACAGCTCGTTTCTCGTCCTTGGGCCAGACTTCTATTCTCCATATTCTTTGCATGCGTAAAGAATATCTGTCCTCAGGAACCAGCTAAAAATCTTCTTTATCAGAGATGTCATCCTTGACCCCTAGTAAATTTGTCTTCTGTGTTTTCCTTTCTCATAATACATTGTACACTTTTCTTCATAACTATATCTGATTTTTATTAATATATTTATTGGCTTACAATCTCTCTTGTGTTCTTCTGTAAGTTCAATGAGGGCACAGATCTTTCCCACTTTGTTTCAGATTGCCAACCCATGGATAAGACATTGGCTCACAATGAGCATTCAACAGATATTTTGAGTAGAATATGATGAATCTGAGATGCTGACATGAAAGAAAGAAGCAGCTATGGTTTTTTTAGCTCTAATTTCTTAGTGATTAAAACCCAATCAATGTGGAAGATCAGATTAGGTGAGTAGAAAATATGAAAAGAAAGAAAACTAAGGACAGAACAATGAGAAAATCTAGTACATTAGAGAAAAGACTGAGAATGAAATGTCAGGGAAGTAAGTCCAAGAACAACAGAGGAGAGAAGCATGTTCAGCTAAAGAAGGAAAACCTATTAAGGAAAAGTGAGCAAGTGACAGAACCAAATCCTCAGAAGTCAAGTCAGTTTGGACAATCATTAATCTTTGTCTCATATGTCAATTTTGTTTTGGATTAGAGAAAAAGGAACATTTCTCCCTTTAAATTTAATTGATGCTCACCTGCATATATATGTGGAATGATTCTCAGTTCTGCTTGTAGATTCCTAGAGATGTATGCTGTCATTTCCCATGGTCACCTTTTGGAGTATTATTATCATCTAATATTGACCCTCGAAATATGGAAGTGTGCCTCTCAAATATTTTCGCTTGTCCATTTTTTATATGTGGTATCTTCTCTGTGAAAGTGATGTTTCTCATTCAAAATGTCAATTTCCCTTAATATTATAGGCATAAAGTTCCATTAATTCGCTCAAAAACTTATATTTAGTGCTAATTATATCCAAGCCATGTAGCTGCTTACTAGGGATATAAGAAATTAACAAAAGATGTGGTGTCTGCTCTTACAAAGTTTATATTCAAGTGCCTTGGAGATGGAAACAAAGTAATTGTATGATGGACTCTTTACATTCAATTACAGTAAATGCTATGAAAGAGGGATAAAGGTTAAGGAAGTGTCTAACAGGAATATTAATACTTGAGAAATGAAGAACAGGAGTGTGCCAAGTAACATGGGACAGAACAGGTATGAAAAAATGTGCCTACTGTAGGAAAGTGTCTGTAAGTTATGAGGAAGTAAGGTATATTCAAGGAACTACCAAAAAAAAACAAAGACAAATGTAACTAGAATATAGAAACTGAGAGGCAAAGTGGTATGAAATTAAGCTGCTAGGATAGGCAGAGGCCAGATCACACACGATATATCATCACCATATTAAAAGAACAGTCTGTCTCCTGTATAGAAAACTGATTAAAGCATAAGAATGGAAGCAGGGAAGGGCTACTGGGATGTTATTGAACTACTTCAGGTGAAAGACAATGCTGGCTGGTGGTTGCAGTGGAAATGGACTGATACAGGTAGATTAATATGCATTAGAAGGAAAAATTAAAGAGCTTACTGTTGTTTTAGGATTCATGACATAATATCTGTATTCAGTGATTGTTCTGGCACAGAGCAAGTCCTCGATAAAGGTTAACAGAATTGTAATTATTATAATCAATGCAGGATCCTGAAGCATCTTGACCTACTGAATATGAATCAGTTCCTGAAATTTGCTGCCAAGTGAATAATCATCTCCTGATATCAGGAGAAGCGACCCACTAGCTGGTTCCCAGGCATCCTTCAAACTAATTTTGAATGAGATCTTTCCCAGGGTCACCTTTTTTCCTGCTGAACTTGCACTCTGCGTCTGCATTGGTGTAACCTTTCACAGATGGATCAGGGCTGCTGTCCTATGCTGATCTGCAGATAAAATGTAGGATGCATTTCCTGGGTTCAGCTGCCCCTATTGCTAAGAACCTAGTGACTTTGTCTTCAATAACTTATTTATACTAGAAGGTTCCCCTTTAACTCCTTTGACATGTCGTGCTGAAGTCTCATCAACAAGGGTCAAATTTCATTGAGGCAAAAGTGCCTTTGGAAAACTTCATTGTGTGTTCCATATTCCAGCTGCACCATCAGTAAGTTAACTAATGAACATGTTCCAAACAATGGTGCATTGACAGCAGCTCTGAAAGATGATCAGCAACAACCACAACAGAATTTGAATTAATCAACTGTGAAATTTACAATTTTTAATAACGACTAATGTCCATGGTGAAAAACACACTTTTTGCAATACAACAATTTACTTATATCACAACTTTAACTGAAGCTGAGCTTGTAAGAAATCCTAGGAGGGCCTCATTAATGAAGACCCAAAGTGAGTGCTCACCTGTTAAGTCCCCGATCTGTTTGCCAGAGGTAATAGGGTAGATGGACAGAAACCTAGGCTGAAGGCGAAGAGAAACTAAAAGTTTTCAATTGATGGCTTCTGAGCTTCTAACATTTAACCTGAATTCAGCCTGATTTAAATCTATGCACATATAAATCCTGGGAAACAGACTTATAGACTCCAAAACCTTAAAATACTGCAAAGCAATCCTTTCAATTATTTGGATTCTTCCAATTCTAAGGCGGTGTTGGAAAGTGCATTTACTATCTTCTGCTGCCAGCTTTGCTTCCTCATGAGATGTCATTTTGTCATAGTCAGTAGTTCACCCATTGTGTGTTCAGAGCAAGTCGCTCTTCTAAATGCTGAATGTACCAGGAGTTTTCCGAGTGTGATCAAGTAGTTGGGAGATGAGCACTCCTTCCACAAATAATTCTTGAATGAAGTCAAAGTGACACAGTGGGCAAAATCTTAAGTTGTTGCAATTGAATGGAATAAAACTACTATTAAGAATTAAATACAGCAAGTGTTCTCTCATTCAAAAAAAAAATTGTTGAGTTTCCTCAATGTTCCAAGAACTGTTCTGAACACCACAGATGCAGCAGTAAATAAAACAGTTGAAAATCTCTACTCTTTTGATCTTGTTTTCTAGTGATGAGAGACACAAGACAAACCAAATATACATAAATATATGTTGGGTTATCAGGAAAGGCCTCACTGAGAAGGTTACATTTGAACAGAGATTAAAAGGAGGATCAAGCCATACAGCTACACAAATACTTGAGGGAGAAGGGATTATGGAAAGAGAAAATGATAAACATGAAGTCTTTGAGGCTTTGAGGAATAGCTGGGAGGTCAGTGTAGCTGGAATGTAGTGAGATAATGGAAGCTGGTAGAAGATGAGATAAGAGAAGCAACTAGAGTCCTTATTGTGCAGGTCTTTGAAGGCCACTGGAAGAATGTTGCTTTTTGACTATGAGTAAGATGGAAACTGCTGCAGATTAAGAATGGTCACATAATCTTTGACATTCATTCTGTTGCAAGGTAGCATGTATGTTCCCCTCCCTTGAATCTGAGTGACTGCTTATTGACTACTTTGACTAACAGAACACAACAGAAGTGGCATTGTACCAGTTTCTGGGCCTAGGTTTTTATAGACTGGAAGCTCCCACTTCGTGTTATTCGGAATACTCATTCTTGGAACCCAGGCGTCATACTCTGAGAAGCCCAACCCACATGGAGATACCGTTATAAGAAATCTGATTGACAGCTAGCTGAGCTCCCAGTCAATTGCTAGTATCTACTGCCAGCCATGTGGATGAATTATCTTGGCTATCTAGTCCAGTCAAGCCTTCAGATGACTCCAGCCCCAGTCACTATCTGTTAGCATTCAGCACTTGAATGAGAGACCCCCCAAGCCAGGGATACTCAGCTGAGATGAGTCAACACACAGATCCATGAGAGATAATAAAAAACTGTTGTTTAAAACCATTACATTTTAGTGTAATTTGTTATGCAGTGACAGATAGCCATAACAGTATTTATTGCATCGTTCTCAGGGGAGTCATGATCTGACTCAAATTTTAAGAGGATCGCTCTTCTTACTATATTAAGAATATATTGTACTAAACAAGAATAGAGGTAGATAGACTAGTTGGCAGGCTGTTATAATAATCCGGATGTGAGGGTAGAGTAATTCGACCACGGGGATTAAATATGAATGAAGTTAGAACTAATCAGATTCTGGATATGTTTTTAAGGTAGAGACAATATAGTTTGTTAATGGATTAACTGTGGAGTCTAAGAGAAATAGAGAAGTCAAGAATGATTTCAAAATCTTTGTCCCAAGAAATGAAGTTTTGGCAGCTTGCAAGAGAGGTAGAAATTAAGATTTTGTTTTGGGGGGTGTTAATTTTGAGATGTCATTTAGACATTAATGCAGAAATATCAAGTGGGCAGTTATATATAAATGGCTCTGGAATTAGGTGAGAATATCATCCCAGAGATAGACATTTAGTAGCCATCAGTGACTGCATGAGATCCCCAAGAAAGGGCCATAGATAAAAAAGAGAGGATGTCAAATAATTGTGCCCTAGGATACTCCCACTTTAAGTGACTAGAGAGAAGAAAACAAACCAGAAAGGAGATGAAGAAGGAAAGACCAATGAGACAGATGTGATGTGAGGAGAGCGAGGGCAAAGGAAGAAAGTGAATAAAAGATGAAAGAGGGGATGACTTTCAGATGATGCTGCCAGGTCAAGTTAGATGAGGATTGAATTGATTATTGGTCTTAACAGTATGAAAGTCATAGTGACCTTGACAAAGCAGCTTCAGTGGAGTGGTGGAGGCAAAACCCTATTTGGACTGTGTTCAGTAGAAAATGGAGAAGAGGAAGTAGAGATGCAAAGAGAGGCAAATCTTTTAAGGAGTTTTGCTGTTGTAGGAGAAAGAGAAAGAGGGGCTGTAGTTGGAGGAGTAAAGTTAAGAGAAGCAGAGAGATTTTCGTTCTGCTTTTTAAGATGGGACAAGTAACAGCATGTCTGTATGCTGATGGGAATAGTCCAGTAGACAGAGAAAAATTGTTGCAGGATTGAGGGAAGAATTGCTGGAACAACATCTCTGAGGGGAAAGTTTATCAAAGATGCTAGGTGAGATGACAGAATATGTTGAACTAATATAATAATCCTGATGTGGGTAGATGAAATTGTGAGATTATTTCTATTTTCTGAGTGAAATAGGACAGAAGGTCATCAGCAGAAAGCAAGAATGGAAATATGTGGGATGTTTGAGGAAAGAAGAGAAAGTATGACTTAGTTGTCTAGGAGAGGCGAAAACAAATTAGACTAAGGAAATGTGTTCTGATGGCTGGGCAGCATTAGGGCCCACTTGAGGTTAGTGATCATGAATTTAAAATGAGACCAGCCAGCATACCTCTGGTCTCCAACCATGCTTAGCTATGCGGGTGCAGATGCAAAGCAGAATTTAACCAGGGCTAGCACTGCAAAGGGAATAGGATGAAGAAAGAAAGGGGAAGAAGTTGAGACTGTATGTAAGGGAATGATTATAATGATTGTCCATGAAATTGAAGTTGGAATTTTACTAGTATTGTGTTATAGCATTAAAAAAACACACACACAACTTTTCCCTATGTTTGCAGAGCTGGAAATATGGGTCCTACTAAGGACTCTTTTCTGCTGGACCATCTTATTTCAACAAAACTCTAAAATTAATTTAATCAACTTTTACTGAGTACCTGGTCTGTGGATGATAAGGATTATGGGCAGAGAGTGTCTGAGAACCATTTTGATACAAAGGCAGGAAAGGTTGATGTTTGACGCTGGTTACAAAGGCATGATCTGACTCTGGGAATTCTTTAGTACTCATTAAAGAGGCATTTTCATGACTCGGATTTAGCATCCACTTAGCATTCATAGTGAGCCAAGATCTTTATGGAAAATATAAACAACATTCTCCCTGCTTTTATGGAGCTTTATAGGCTACCCTGTGTTTTTGTCAAGTACCTAATAAAGACAAGAAGAACTCATTCTAAATTGCTATTGTAACAATGCGAGAACTGGGATTTTGTTACTAAGAAGTTTAAGAAGTACTTTGCAAAGAAATTCAAATCTAACCAACAATTTCACTTCTTAAATTATCTTGCCTCAATAAAGGTTACTTTATCTTGAAACATATGCCTGCCCGGAATCCCCATAATGCTAATGGCTCCCACATTCATCATCCCTAATTCCTTATCAGAAAAATATCGCATTTTCTTCTTATAAATCTTTATTCTGATCAAAGAGTCAATTAAAGAGAGATTAATCTTCTTTCCAGGTAGGAAAATTTCTTATTTGTCAACTTGAATTGCAATTGCAGTTTTACTTTCAAATCCAGTAGTAGATGCTAGGGAAAAAAAAAAAATGACATAATCTACTTAATCCCATTACCAACACAGCCGTTTTGTAGTGGTATTTGCATTTACCTTATAACATGGCCCTAAATAACTCATATGTTCTCCTTCTTTCTCTGTCTGTGTAATTTGAATCTCAGTGGGACTTTTTTCAAAAGATTTATATTCATTGAATAAAGAGTGACTGAGGGTTCTTACTAAACTTATAAATGCCTTTTTCTTCTCTGAATTTGTCTTTCTACTTTGTATTGTTTTCTTAAACTGTTTTGCTTGCAATCCTTGTTAATCGTGACAGTTTTCAGCCTTTGGTATTCTTGTGGAGACCTATTTTCTCTTGTATAGATAGAAATATAACTTGAAAGCAATGTTAAAGCCTGTTTCCTACACCTACGAGCTTTGAAACAAAAATTTGAAAGTGTGTCATACAACGTTGGCTGGTGAGCTTCCTCTTTTTAGCTATAATAACACAGATCATGCAAACTGATGTTCAATATTAAACTACAGAACCTAAATGCTGTTGGCAAGTGCCTTCTCATTGCTGCTTTCTCCAAACAGGGTCCTTTACAATGTTTTCATTTGGACCTGAATGTAACCTTGAGAGAAACCTTAGAGATTTTGAGTTTGATTCCTAATTTTTCCAGTGAGCTAGGAATTTTGAGACTTGCCCAAGCTCATAAAGCTAATTCAGAGAACAACAGGCCATAATCCATCTCTTGATTTTCACTTCAATGTTCTTTCTGGTACACCACACCAGAATGAATAAATAACTACACCACTCATGTCTGTGCATTTTAGAGCTCAAATTATACGGATGCAGTTTAAGATTGTACTGATAGCCAGGCTTTTGGATAGTGCTAATTTACGTGACCATGGCTTAATTTTAGGAACATCTATAATGGATATCTACTAGATATCCCCTGATAATCAGAAATGTCTGGTATGCCAGTCGGCCAGGACTGGTGGTAGTGAAGGTAGCAGTTAGGAAACTATTTAGAAGGGAGGTTAAGAAGCTGCCCAGGAATAGTTTATCGTTGAGTAAGAGAAAGTCATGACTATAAAAGTTCTAAAAATTGTGGGTCAGAACTAGACACTATTTCTTGGAAATGCAGAATAAGCAGCATTCAGATTGGCTCTAGGACAGTCTGTTTGCAGTGGTTTACAAAGGAGAATTTGTCTTGGCCATCTCAGCCATGCCTTGGGGATGCAATGTACCACCAGCTGTGGCAGTGGAATGAGGTGGCAGTAGCAGTGTCACACTGACATGGGCATGACCCTTTTGACCTTGGTGTTGGCAGCTTTGGTAGGGGCAGCAGTGCCTTAGTCATGGGTTCTCTTGTTGTCCACAACAGTGTCCTCTCTTAAAGAGGAGAGCTGGAATGGATGAGAAAGGAAGGGGTGAATCTGCTCAGCAATTATGAGGACTCTAAGAGCATAAGGACTACCCCCATCAGACCCTCTGAAGGTGTTCAGAAGGTCATCGAAGAGGGCTTAGATTTTGTGACTTGTGGGGAGCCTGGGTCAGACAAATTTTGTTATTGTGAATCTCCAGGCTGGTATGTTCTAAGAGAATATGAATTATCCATCTCTGTGATTTGGGACACTTACTGGGGTAACTATTGATTGATGATAGCTGGTGAATTTGAAATACCTCTGAAGGGAATCAGGTAATTGTCAGCAGGCTGGGGGTCCTTACATATCCAGGAGAGAGAAGAATGGGCACAAAAGAGGGCCACTACTTCGCAGAATGTCCACCTAGAGGTCTGACATTTAAAAAATTTATCCACACTTCCTGGTGGAGTATTGTGATTCTGATATGGGTACCATAAAGTTGGGACAACTTTTTTTTAAATGCAATGAGTGTATCTAACAATCAGGCTTCTCAGGCTTTTTCTTTCTTAAATAACATACATTATGTTTATCTGATGACAAAAGTAACTTAGCCAACTGAAAAAAAGTTGGAGGATCTTGAAATGGATGTGTTCAGAGAGAGTTTGCCTGAAGGGAGAAATGTCCTTCCAGAAGAATTCCTTCAGACTTTCTATGGAGAGGAAACTAGTTATTTTGAAAATCTAAGAAGAATTTCATTAATATCCTCCTGTCTTTATGGGTATTATCAGATCAATGACTAGTAATATGTACTATGTTGATAACCATTAATACAGAAGCTCCCGACAATGCTTCATTCAACTCCTAATTTACTAATTAATTGCACATTAAGTCACACTAAAAATTCTCAAAACAGCAATTAAGCAGGAAACTAAGAGTATTAATCAACATTTTTTGGTTTCTAGGAGGGATTCCTACTAACCAGAGCACAGGCAGAGGATGACTGAGGAACTACCAGTCCTCAGCTCCGGTTCTAACCTCTGAAACAGAACCAGGCTTGAGAGTCCAGAAAAAGGCTGTTAAACATTTCAGTGGTGAACCCTGAACTGAGAGACCCTATCCTGTGCCAACTTGAAAATTTTACTACCAACACCACCCAATTTCTGGGAAACTAGTTTCTGAATCACAAAAGACCTTTAAGATCTCACTCTCGTGAATTACTCTCCTTGCATCCAATGGACCAGAGATTCTTGAGGACACACCTACCACCTACAGTCCTTGCACTGTTAAATTCCTCCTCTATTTGGAAACATGATTTGGAATTGTGTTTCTCCTCAACTTGAATATGGGAGATGGGAGTTGTATTAGCATCCAAGTGAAAGTGAAGGAGATCCATGCACTGGTTGAAGAGCAAGCAGTAAGCCCAGCGAGATCTCTGATTGCTCAGAATGAAAAATCAGGAGGGAAAAGAAAGAACAAATAGGGAATTTAAAAACCTCCCAGCCTACAGCGGAGGGAGCTTTGACCAAAAGATGAACAAAAAGGAGTTATAACATGAGACAATGTTAACAATGAGCTATCAGTGAGACTTTTTGTAGTATATAGATGCTATGAGCAAATAGGCTCAAGTGCAGTTAGCATAGGAAGATATAATACTTCTCTTGTTCTTAGGGTTCTGTTTTCCTTTTCCCTAAAATGTGAAATTGTTTACATTACTTTTCTATTGATTGATTAAGCTAATTTATACTTAAATATTAACATCCAATATTAATATTTTGTTATTAATCTTAATTATATTTATTTTCTGGGAATTTCTTAACTCTTGAAAGGCCAAATGCAGTTATGATTCTAAATTAGAAATAGGCCATCCCTGGGCCAGTGAAAGTGGGAAAGGGTATGGTTGGATGAAGACCTGAAATAGGCTATGTTGAGATGTAATCTTCACACAGCAGCAAAAGGCTGATGCTATCAGAAAATTTGGGGGAGATACATGAGAACTCTTATCTGATTAATTATTAGTATTGGAATCTTTACCCTGGCTGGTGTCATCAAAATGTGTCATAACTGAGTTAATCTATTATCAAATGCTTCTTTGAGTTAGCTTGCTGAAACACCCTGTGTGGCAGATGGCGCAAGACTGAAAGGTCAAACATGGGATATTAAATACCAAGCTTCTGAGCATCTGGACGTTTAAAAAAGAAAAAAAAAAGAAAGAAAAGTAAGTCTATGTAGGTGTCATTCACTCTCTTTCATGTTAACATGACAGAGTATACTTCCTTGCAAGTCAGCCAAGGGGATTTTGATTTTGATACACTTCATCACAAGAGAAGACATTCCTCCTTTCCCTATTACACCTGCACAGACGATTTATTTGCCACACCCTCAGGCAATGAGCAACCTGATGTTGATGGAAGTCATCAGTATGCCCATGAGCACCATCTGTGCAGGAGCTAGGCTAATAAGCAAAGTAAGTAGGGGCTGGCGAGAGACTGGAGGAGTGAGGGGAGAGGGAAAGGTGGCTGGATTTAACTCCAAGCAGTCCAGAGGTGGACCTTCATATAAAACAGTAGATGTCAGCCATGGCTGGTCATTAGGCTTACAAAGGGAGCTGTTTCAGACTTCCAATGCTCGCACCCTTTTCAAGATCAATTGATTCCAAATCTCTAGCGACGAGATCTAGACAGTGTATTTTTTTTAACTTCCCAGATTATTTTTATGAGTAGTCATTTATGAGAACCACTAATAGAGAAAGTAATATGCTGAGTTCACTTTGCTCTGAACATCCAGGTTGGAATTCAATGCTTAGGACATTGCTACTCAAGTGTATTCCAGGGGCCACTGGTATGAGCCTCATTTGGGAGTTGTTAGGACTGAAGAAGCTTTAGCCCCACCTTGGATCTGCTGCAGTTTAACCAGATCCTCAGGAGATTCCTATTCACATTAAAGTTTGAAAAGCACTCCATTAGGGCATTGATTTCTAAACTGTGGAACTTGAAAAATTGTGAATCAGGGCATTGCTTTTCAAATTGTGGAAAATCTATGGGAGAGGATTTAAGGTAAGAAGTGTTATAGAATTCATTATTTCAATCATTCAATAAAATTTTATAGAATATTATGAACTAGTCACTGTGGTGAACTCCAGGAACAAAATGGCGAACCTTTCCAGATAGAGTCCCTACTCCAAATTCCTGTGTGATGATCAACTGTGATAAGGGCCAAAATGAGCACCCCTTCTCCACAACCCCCTCTCCAGCCCAGATTCCTTCAATGGGATACCAGATTGCTTAGAGCTGAATCTTAGCACACCTACATCAGGTCTTCATTACCAGGTGGTTACCACCAAGTAATTTTTTTTTGTGCTTGAACCACATTAGATATTAACATTTTCTCAGTCTTGCACTGCTCCTTTCCAACAAGTTTCAGGTCCCTTGAAATGCTTGTTCCTCTGTCCTGTCACCCCCATGATCTTAGCCTAAGTAACTCCTTCTCATCTTCCTTCGGGATAGATCAGTCTCTTTGGTTATAAGGTTTGTCCTTTCAAGATTACTTACCTTGAACTTAGTTAAGCATCCTTTTGCTGATGTAAAGTCTACCTCTACCAGTGGCTGTAAGCTCCATAAAACCAGGAATCATGCCTTTTTGTGCTCACTGCTTTATCTTCAGTGACTAGTACAGGGCCCAGTACATGCTGCATGGTTGAAAAACAGTTATTGGAATATTTGGGTGAATGAGTGAGCCAAGACACCTTAGGAAAGGAAGGTGACCATGTTAAAAATGCCTGAGTGGTCAAATAATGTGAGGACTGGAAATTACCAATTGGACTTAGTGACATGGGTAAAACAAGTATCAGGAATGATAGATATTTGATCTTCCTTTTGTAACTTTGCAAGAGTTATCAGCATACTGAGAGTCCCAGAAAATACTGTGGTAAAGGTATACATTTAATTGCTTTAACACAATGCTTTTAGTGTTTATTTGGTCTCAGAACACTTTTCTCAAAATAGTAACATCCCAGGTAACTGTTATTCTGATGAACAGTGATTAAGAAGCCTTGCATTCCCATGGAAGAGCTGACCCCAACACATGGGAGCATCCGATGTTTCCCCAGCACGCTGACTTAGAAAGCTTTTGCCCAGAAGTATCACTCCCATGCACATTTCTCAGGGCTTGAGGTCAAAAGAGAAGGAGAATATCATCTTGTATGAACCCAAAAGTTTAGTCAACCAAATATTAGTAACTTGCTTTAATAACTTCTAAACCTTTTGATCACCTCAGGCACATTTACCCATCCTTTAGGATGTCACTAAAATGTCATTCTTTACCTACCCTCATCTCTGCTTCCAGTGTATGCTACAGATGTGAACTGTGCTCACCTGTGGGATAGCACTTCCTCATACTGCACTGAAGTATTTCTCGCTAGACTGCACACTCTGTAAAGGCAGGACCCTTATTTTATCCCCCGAGCTAGTCCAATGTTAGCATGAATACTCCTTTAAGAATTTTTTATTTGTTGACTGGAATGCATTAATTAGCCCTCTGTTTACCTCTCTGTCTTTGGGAACACTGCATTCCAGTAGCACACACAGACCTAGCACAGAGAAGAGACTCAATAGGTGCAACCAAATCTTTATATACATGAGTGAAACTGCTTCATCCAACTGAGCCTCAGTGTCTTCTCTCAGAAGAAACGTTTCTGATGGTAAAAGTTACCGTCTATAAAAGCAACAAGTCTGGGACTTGATACACAATTGGGCAAAGAAGCATTATTTCCCTATCTTTTAAAAAATAAAGGTGAATTTGACCTAACATAAATACAAAGCAATCAAAATTGTTTTCAGATAATATAGGGACTTTACTGCTTAGTAATTTCACTAGTTAGTAGCCTCCAATAAAGGAAATAAGAACAGAATTATCTCAAATTAAAATTGGTCTTTTAAGGAAAATTATAGATAAACTTTGATATAACATATATTACTATGTAGCATACTTTGATGATTTTATAATTAATAATATTAATAAATGTTACCTAGGGTACACATTTCCTGTATGAGTCCTTAAATATATAGCTGATCAGTTACACATGAAGAAAGTTAGAAGCTAAGAGGAAATAATTTTAAGAAGGTCAAAGTCTTAAGAGTTTTACTCGGGAAGGACTAAGCTGAAACGGAGCGTTACGAGTATCTGGTAGATCTTTCTCGGGTCCATCATCCAATCTCCTCTTTCTTTGCTAATCACATCCACTTTTTTTAAGTCTCCATCCTGAATTGACTGATTTGCCCATGTTACTGAGGAGGGAAAAACATCATTCTCTTTTTGTCCAGGAGTTGGTGGCTGACTCGGGCTTAATCAAACACAGCCAATAAGACAGAGTCCATACCCATTATTCATGGGTTCCATATTTGTGAATTCTCCTACTTCCTGAAATATATTTGTAATGCTAAAATCAGCACTCCAAATGATTTCTCAGTCATTCACACACATGCGCAGAATGGCAGAATATTTGTCACCCTATGTATATGTTCCCAACTAAGGTTGAACATAGTTAAAGTCTGATTTTTTGGTTTCAACTCTCTTATTGTAAACAGGGCTTTTTCGAGATCTATTTAAGGCCAAGTTTTTTCACATTTTTGTGCCTTCTTTTGGTGATTTTATTGTTTAAAATAACCCAAAGTGATAGCTGACATGCTATCTAGTGTTCCCAACAAGAAGGCTGTGATGTGCCTCATGGAGAAAATATGTGTGTTGGATAGACTTCATTCAAGTCTGTAGTCTGTAGTGCTGTAGGCCATGAGTTTAATGTTAATGCATCAACAATATATATTAAATAAAGTGTCTTTAAACAGAAACATACATAAAACAAGATTCTGCATTGACTGGTTTAAAAGAATGCTGTGACAGAGACTCAGCGGAACCTAACCCTGTGTTCCTGTATCTCACCGAGGAGCAATGGTGTGCTATTTGTTAATCTAGAGTTTGTGGCACCTTTATAGAATGCCACTAACATAAAGAGAATCAACTGTACTTCCATGGACTTATATTTTAGCTAAAGGGGAAGAGGTCTTTTTACTGTTGTATAGCTGGTAGTAGTGGATATAACTCTAAAGTGATTGGTAGCCACCTTCCTAGATTCAGAAAAAGCCTGTCTGCGAATGGAACCAAGAGAGAAAAAAGCAAAGTTAAGAGATAAAGATAAAAATAGAGGAGAGAGAGAGTGAAAAGTGAGAGAGAAAATGTGAACAAGAAACAGAGCCTCCGAGAATCGATGCCTTTGAACCCCAGCCTTTTAGCAGTGCCTAAAACAAATTTAGCTTGGATTCTTTTCAGTTCTGAAAGCCAATAAGCCACTTCTTTCCTCTATATTTTTCTTTTCCTTAAACAGTTGAAGTTGGGTGTCTGTTATTTGTAAGTGAAAGAGTTCTAAAACAAAAAATGAATGTCCTCAAACATTGACCGAAGAGAACAGTGAGAACATTTTCTTCTTTCTTGGTTGCAGGAAGGGCTTGACTAATAGTTTATTAAGGGTTTAGAATTAATTGTATATAAAATAGATTCTGGCAACTGAACAGAAATTAAAAACCATACACATTTTTGAAGGATGTTTCAGAATACTTTTCCTTTAATATCTTTAGAAAAGAAGTGCAAATCAATGTGCCTGTGATATGATAGGGACACATTTTCAAGTTATCTGCTCTTTGATTTATTTCAGTCTAAACCAGTTCATTTCTAATTAAGCCCTTTAATAAAAAGATTGGGAGATTGGGATTAAAATATACCCAAATTGGAATGCCGGTCTTTCTATCTGCTAGCTCTGTGACCTTAATTTTTCTAGGCCTCATTTTCTTCATATATAAAACGGGTATACAATGTGTACTTAGATTTACACATACTGGGTACTCAAATTTTTCTTGAAAGAATGAATAATTGTTGTAAGACTTAGATGAGGTAATGTAAATAAAGAGATTGGCATAGAGGTTTGAGCACAGTAGGTTCAATAAAACTGGCTACTATTGTTTATAATTGCTCCTTTTTCTATCGCTTGTCTCATACTTAAAAATATATATACAATTAGGTAACGGAAAGTCAAAAACAAAATCTATGAACTTACCATTTTGCAACAAATATTTATTTTGTGTCATCTCTGTTCTAGGCCTTGTAGGATTTACTTGAGATGACATAAGATAAAAATAACACCATTAATCTTCTCAAGGAGTTTGTCAACCAATAAAAAGTATATATATACATGTAGATAAATATAATTAAAGATAGATTTATTTAAGTACCATCCTTGAATTACATTGTTATAGCATATGCTGGATTTTCAAGGAAGGAGAGACCTCTATATGGAAGATGTGCTTGAAATGGAGACTAAGAAAATGAATCAGGATTCACCAGGTAAGAATGCAATAGGAGGTCCCCATGGCACTGTGGACTCCAACTGGGCAAGTAAATGTGGTGCACTGGGGCTGAAATGGATAGTCCATGAGATAGCAAGGTAGCTAAAACTTTTTTGTTGTTGTTCTATTAAGAAATTAATAAAAGAGTCTGTAAACTTTCAAGCTTCATAGTATAAACTGATTCATGGCATGCTCTCCAAAGTCTTACTCAAAGGTATGCACTATCATTTTCAATTTTGATTAATAATGGGAATGGTTTTGTCAAAAAATATTCCAGAATCATCTTCTAACAAAGTTCACCTCACTGGATTCCTCTGCTGTGGAAATCAGCATCAATTTTCAATTTGAATTTCTTTTTGATTATTAAGAAACAGTTGAATTATATGCACCCATGTTTTGATAACTTTCACTTCTAAATTTTTTCTTCCACATATTTTTAAAATTAGAAATCAAAATAGTTAATGTTACTTTCCAGTACTTTCTCAATGGCCAGTTTTTTTTTTTAAATGTTTACTGTCTACCCTCCATATGTTTCTTACCAGCATTTTTCTCCTCAAACTCACATTATCTAAAGTCTTCTTCCAACTTTCCTTATAACACATCATAGATTTTTCTTTTGACTCCCGTTCTGTTTAGTAGCAAACTAGAATATCACAAATAAGAAAACACCAATAGTCTCAAGATGGTCATTCTAGAGTTTGGTTTTACTGCCCCCCTGCCCCAAATTCTAATACTAAATAATGGGTTTTATTGAAATTTATTGGACACTCTGTATTGTTCATCAATTAATCTTTTTCTATGGTGCCTTCCACTTCCCCTTCCACGTGGACACATCAGAACAACAGAATTGTATAAAATGAGCTAAGTTTGGAAATGATCAAACAGGCTAAGGATAAATTAGAAAAGTTGCTAAAGACTGTTTTATTCACTCAAAATGAAAACATTTGATGGCAGAGGAAGAGGAACTAGGAAAACTGATAAAAGAAAAATATAAAGGAAACACTAGTTACTGTTGCACCTTTTAGCACCATGATCTTGCCAAGACCCCAAGTCTCATTACCAGTGTGATAGTGGCTGAAATGTTGCACATCCATATATTTTAATCCTGTTCCTCATGACTTCATTTTTATAATGAAAACAGTAGAAATATATTAGGAAGGACTAATCTATAAGTGTGTATCTGCTTTAATGTCCTCTAGTTGAGCTCCATGAAGGTGGAATTATTTTTACTTTTTAAGGATCCCAAATGAGTTGCAGAAGGCTCTAAACAAGAAGTAGAACAGGAACAACTTATAGAGTTGGAAGCCTCTTTGACAAACAACGAGCAAGAAATGTGAACTCCTGTGCACATCAGTAACAGATAAGAAAGACAGCTGTTGGGCTGGCCTCCTCCCTTCCCTTGGAATGAGGCTGCCAGGGGAGGCACTCTCCTGCAGATGTTTCCCACTGGTCAGATGGGAAGTCAAGCTCTGCAGGCATCACAGTAGGCACTGCAGTAAATCAGATAGCATCTCTTCTGGAAGAAGGCCAATCTGCCCTTATAGATGTTAGGGACAGCTCCCTGATAGCTCGGGGAAAAGGGATCCATTTCAATCATTTCCACGAACATCCCTCAAAGCCAGTTTTTCTGCCAGGAGGGACTGGGTGTTGGAGTAACTTCCTGCTGAAGTCAAAAGGAAAAAATAAAAGCCCTACGCTTATTCCTCCAGACTCTGATGCTGCTGGAAAACAGATTCTGGGTCTCCTTTCGTACAGTGAAGTCTGTCTTGACTTTGATTTTCTTCTCCTTTCTTCCCTGTTTCTCCTTGCAAAGCAAATAATCCCCAAATTTGGAGTTGGGTGAAGAAAGATACTATCAATTAAAGCAAGATTATAGGATAACCCACATAGCATAGTGTTCATCCAATGGAAACAATGGTCTATGGGTCAGAATGGACTGCTAGGTAACTCGTGTATGAACAGTCTATTTGGTTAACATTGGTGGGTAAGAGTGGGAAATCTGGACAAAATTATTGCTTACATAGTCCTATGAAAAATCTTGGGCTTTATTGACTAACAAGTCTGGATTTGAGCCCTAACCCCACTATCAATTATCAGTGAGAACATGGTGAGCTTCTCCAAGCCTTGGGTGTCACTATAAAATAGAGATGGTATTTCTCCTTTATAGTGTTATGCTTCCTTCATGAGATGTTGCAAAAATGCTGTATTAGTTTCCTATCGCTGCGATAACAAATGATCATAAATTTAGTGGTGTGAAATAATACAAATTTATTCTCCTACAGTTCTGGAGATCAGAAGTTCAAAAGTCAGTCTTATGGAGTTAAAATCAAGGGGTTAGCAAAGATGGTTCGATCTGGAGGCTTCAGCATCTTCCAGCATTTGGAGGTTGTCATCTGTCATTCTATACCTTGTGGTGGCATCACTACAATCTTTTGCTTCTGTCATCACATGACTTCTCCCCTCCCTAACCTTCTATCTTCCTCTTATAAGGAAGCTTGTGATTACATTAGACCCACCAGTGTAATCTACATCTCAAGATCATTAACTTAATCACATCTGCAAAGTCCATTTTGCCATATAAGGTAACATATTTACAGTTTCCAGGAATTAGGATATGAACATCTTTGCAGCGCCACTATACAGCCTATCACAGGTACGTAGCACAGGTATTTGGCACAAATAGACATGCAACAAATTTCATCCCCTGTCTCCTCTTCTCCTATCAGAATTAGAGACAAGGTAGACCTAATCGCTCTTTTCCCCAATTTACCATCGCCTTGAACACTCCTCCTGCAGGTCCAAAAGGAAATGCAGAAGAGATCTTCTAAGAGTAAAATGGAGAAACCTTAAAAGCTATAAGAAAGCAGAAGTCTCATACTTATGGTGTGTATTAGTTTCCTCCTTTGGTGAGTGTGCAGGGTCTGGTGTGTTTTATGTATCTGGGTTATGTTTGGAAAACATCTGGAATAAAACCAAATTATATAGCCAATTGTAAGTGTAAAACCATCATGACTAAAGAGGAATTTTTTCATTCAATGTGTACTGAAACCAGTTACGGAAAAGCCATTTGGATTCTGAGAATGAGAGAATCATCTTAGTTTTTATAGTTCCCGAGAATACAGGTCTTGCGATATGAGGGAGTTGGAACTGCTAGGTATATTCAGCCTCTGATTTAATATTCTTTCAAATTGCACT
This sequence comes from Equus asinus, assembly GCF_041296235.1. Classification (NCBI taxonomy): domain Eukaryota; kingdom Metazoa; phylum Chordata; class Mammalia; order Perissodactyla; family Equidae; genus Equus; species Equus asinus. Next base: position 146,737,736 of record NC_091792.1, read on the forward strand.
GACATCATAATCATTTATCTTCAAGGAAAGCAGAGGGAGGCCAAAATAGTTTCAGTTTCGCTCTGTTTTAATGGTAAATTCCTGTCCTTTTGCTGATGTCCGCTATAAAGTGATCATTCATACTGCCATCACATGAAATGAACCAAGTAAATCAAAATATTTTTCATAGGGGAGTAGCCTAGGGAAGTGAAAGAAACAGCATGCTGGACTTCTCATGCTGGGCTATTTTTGGATGGCCTTCTTCAAGGATCAATTTAAAGCTAAATTCTACAACAAAGCTTTTTTCAATGAGGCAGAAAAATATGCAGAACCCACACACACTTAACGAAAGTAGTCAGCTGACTGCACCTGACTTAACTGTACAAAATATAGAGTTTATTCTCCATATCATAGTAGCTACCAATAACAGTAATAATGGGGATAATGCAAGATTCATTAACTCACTCATTCACTCATTCATTATGTCATCAAAGATCTTGGACAAACTTACTATTTTTTCATTCACTCATTCATTTAAACATTCATTCCTCCATCTTCTCAATAATCAATTTGTATATTCATTAATTCACTTATTCAGCACAACTTCATTGAATACCTTATCTTTGCTTATATTGTGTTGGGTACTGGAGATGGAAAGATTAATCAAATGCATGCTCTGTCAACCCATCCCTTTGCCCGTTCATCGGTTAAAAGACTCTGAGAAGAGGACACAGGAGCAGAAGTAGGATGTTTTATTGATGATCCGCTGATGATCATCTTGAATATAGGCAGGTAAATTGTGATAACGGAGAGACAAAATCGATTATTAGGAATCTCACTTGAGACCATCCAAATGTGTTGGGGCTCCATCCTCAGTTATTGCATCCTTGTTGACCAGTACAAGCCTTGGTGGAGAATTTGTGCTCAAAATCTGTGCTGTGTGTATTAACCTGTGATTAATGACTAATTATGTTACTAGTCCCAGGAAAATGTGGATTCTTCCCAACCAACTTGTTTTTATCCTGGTCAACATCACTTTGAAAGACATTGTACCGTACCATCTCATACTTACCAAATCTCATACTACCAAAGTGTGAACACTGAATCTGGTTTGCCAACAGGAGTGATTGAACTTCTCTGTGCTCCTGTGTAAGGTCAGAGTAGCTGTCACTAATAATAACAGGCTCTGGCTTTGTGTTCTCAAAGTCAGTCTTCACCATAATTACATATAGCTAAGAGAGCCTATTCTTTGTAGTTTTGACCCTCTGACTCCAGCCACCGTTTGTGCTTTTGAGACCTGCTTCTCTCCCATCCCAACCTACCCTCCCTTTCCATCTAGAGTCTGTCTTCTGTTCCTCAGTACTCAGATTGGTCTATGAAATTTCTTCATTCCTCAGATATTTTAATTTTCCTTTCCTTGCTCATATCTCCACAAGCCTATTTTTTCTTGCCTCTCATCCTTCCAATACTTCTTTCTTTTTTCTTTTTTTAAAAGATTGGCCCTTGAGCTAACAACTCTTGCCAGTCTTCTTCTTCTTTTTCCTCCCTCCTTTTTTCTGCCCAAATCCCTGCAGTACATAGTTGTATATTTTAGTTGTGGGTCCTTCTAGTTGTGGCATGTGGAATGCCACCTCAACATGGCCTAATGAGCGGTGCCATGTCCGTGCCCAAGATCCTAACCCTGGGCTGCCGAAGCAGAGCACACGAACTTAATCACTCAGCCACGGGGCCGGCCGCCCAATGCTTCTTGAGGAAAACATAACTAATAACATAAATTTTGTGTGTGTGTCTGAGAGAAGATTGGCCCTGAGCTAAATCTGTCACCCATCTTCCTCTTTTTTTTTTTTTTCTCCCCAAAGACCCAGCATGTAGTTTATATCCTAGTTGTGGATCATTCTAGTTCTTCTATGTGGGATGCCACCACAGCATGGCCTACAAGCAGTGTGTAGGTCTGCACCCAGGATCTGAACCAGCGAACCCCAGGTCACTGAAGCAGAATGTGCGTACTTAACCACTCGGTCATGGGGCTGGCCCCTAACATAATTTTAAAGTAGTTGATTTATCATTCTCCTCCCTGCCCTTCATGTATACACAGTCATTTAAAAGCTTGTTAGAGTCAAAAGAATTATCTTTTATGTTTTTTATATCTCCCGTTGCTATGACCCTAATGTTGAATTGAGGAATCCATGAGCAGACTGAAAGTCTTTATGATATCTGGTCAGATACCTCTATGAAAATGGACCATTGATTATATTACATGGTTCCTGGTCCTCTGGAAACTTCTGCATATCTAATGCTAGAGTACCCCTCCCCACTCACTTTGCATCTCAGTTCCTCTCATTTATAGAAAATACTTGAACTTCTGTCTGATATAATAGCTTTTAACAATGGGGTGTGATAAAAGGCATATTCTTGAGAACAAGAGATTATAATCCTAGTTTTGGAAATAAGAAAGTAGACAGGGACACTGTTAAAGAATGAGAACCCAAAACAGCTACAGAAACTGAATTATTAGGAATAATGCATTGATTAAATATAAATCATGTTCTAGGCACTTCTAAATATTTCAAATATACTAACTAAATCAATTATCCTAATAACTTTATAATGTAGGTATCATATTCCCATTGGAACACCAAGACACAGGGATTAAGTAACTCTGTCCAAGGTCACATAGCAAGTGTGGAGATAGGATTAGGACCTAGGCAGTTAACTCTAGACACCATATTCTAAAACGTTAGGCAATATGGCCATCGAGAGAGAAAACGGGATAACATGATTATTATGGCTATGTACAGAAAGATTTGGTGTGAAAACAAGTGCCTGTGTGGGTTATAGGAAGGTAAGTTATGAGAGAATGGGTACTGGTATAAATTCTGATTCTATGTTTTTGATAAAGACATCATAGGATAAAACCTAGTTCTAAATATTTAAATACCTGATTCAGAAAAACCAAAAATGAATGATTGACTTCTAATGATCTTGGTTGTGAAACCCTGACTTTGGGGTGAATGTGATAACGAGAGGATCCATTCCACTTGGAAAGCTAGTAATGGATTATGGAGAACAAATTAATCACTGCGAATTTCAAGTTTGAAATATTTATTTTGGTCAATCCTAGCCTTAAAATCCTTGACTTTAAAGTCTGGACTAATATACTCACCTAGAAAAGACTGTAGTTATTTTCAAGTGAGGTGCAAGCGATAACAACAAACTGAAAGAAATAATTGCTAAGGCATTTCTCACCAGTCCTCTTTCTGCAAATTAAGTGTGTGTGTGCCATTCATCTGGAACAATTGTCTAGGTTTTTGGTTCTGCTTTGGAAGCTGAGGAATGTGTTGAGTTTTGGAATTCCTTTCATGTGGAAGGAATCCAGCTCCTGAGGACTGTTGATGATGGACAAACACTCTGCACAGAAAGACCATAAGGAAGACGTCCATTTTCAGTTTGCTTAAGTAACTCTTGATAGAGGCATCCAAATGCAGTGTTTTCTATGAGTATGACAAGAGCTTCTTGGGTCAAGACATAAGCAGTTGACATAAATTCTGCATCAATTAGTTTAAGTGTATTTTCCCAGGGCACATAACTTGCTAAATAGTCTTGGAGGTTTTCTTCTTTTGGAATATCAGAGACTGCTTTTTCCCCTTTGTACTCCAATAGCACTTTCTACTAAAAAAATTACTCTGTACCAGAGAAATGCCATAAAAACTGAAACTGTGTCACAGTGATTTATATGTTACAGGCACTTATTGATACCTGGTGATCAGTGGAAAGATGGCTGAGTGAATGACTCATGAATGACTCACAAATGACATACTTTTGTCTAGATTTGGAGTGAAATCTTTTTATGAGATTCAGCAGCCCCCAAATATTCTGTACTCATTTTAGATTATATTAATTTTGTGAACATGGTCTACATATATTGTTGGAGAAGGAAAAAGATTTGAATGTTCTATTTCATAAATGATCAGAATAGGAGACAAAGGGAGTCGGTAATTAGGAGCCACTGTGAAGATACTGGAAGTGGATCATAGTGGATGTAGTCAGAGGAAATTGAAATAGGATTTCACTTTTTTGTTGTTTATTTTATTGTGTTTCTTTGTATTCTTTTATTTATCTTATTTTAATATTCTATTACTCTCCTACCCAAAACTTTCCAATGGCTTCCCACGGATCTATAGTAAGATCCTAACTCTTGAACCTGGCTTAGAAAGCCACACTTAATCTAGTCCCTGTCCACACTGTTGGCCTTGTCTCATTCTGTATCCTACTGTGCTCCATGTGTTCTCCTCAGGGCTTTTGCACTGGGTTTGCCTGGAATTCTTCTCACTCATCTTTACTTGGCTAGATCCTTCTCTGTCTTCTAGTCTCAACTTCATTAATTCCTCAGAAAGGCTTTCCTTGAACACTTTCCAAATTAATGCCCCAGTCATTCATTATCATCTTATCTTATTTGAATTCTCTGCATAAATCTTAACATGTAGGAGATGCCATATGTTCGCATCCCAGTTCAGCCTGTCTAAGCGACTGCCATCTCAGTCCTGGCGCTAGGTATGTAGGTAAAGGAGCTATCTTGGAAGTACATCTTCCACCCCCAGCTGTTCAATCTCTCAGGCATTTAAGTCACCCCAGGGAGCAAAGAGCCATTTCTACTACACCTTTGCAGAATTCCTGACTCATAGGATTCTCATATTTGTTACTCAGCAGTAGATGAAGAAAATACTTACTCGCTGATCACAACTTTTAATTATACTGTTATGCAAATGCTTTTTATGCAAATGCTTTCTCTATCTCCCTACAAAAATGTCAGTTTCATGATGGTGTGAACTTTGTTTTGTTTACCACTGTAACCTTCATACCAGTGCCTGGCACATAGTAGGTGTTCCATAAATATTTGCTGAAGAAACAAATGAACTACTTTGTTAACTGACCTGGATAATTTTACATTTTTTTAATCTCATCAAATCCATTTGATGATTTGTATAATATTATCGCCATTTTACAGATGAAGAAATTGAACATTAGAAGAATTGAATAGTTTTCCCATGTTGTTCTGGTAATAAATCACACAATTAGAATGTGAACTCATCCTAATTTGAAATCTTTTGTCATGGTTGGCTTAACTTACTCTCCAAATATATACCTTCAACCTCAAAAGGCTATAGTAGAGTGCTTAGGAGTACAGAATCTGGAGCAAAACTGCCATGGTTCAAATCCCTGCTCCTCTACGTTTTAGTTGTGTGACTTTGCCTCCGTTTTCTAACTTCTAAAATACAGCTTATAATTCTGTCTAATACCCAGGGTGATATGAGGATTAAATGAGTGAATATCTCTAAAAGCATTTATATTAGTGCTTGGTACCTCATAAGTGCTCTGTAAATACTACTTATTGGTTATTATCTTCATCATTGTTATCATTACATTATATGATATTTATGCATGTTGTTATTGCTTTTAACTACAAAAAAATTCTCTCTGAAATTAAAAGTTAATTAATTTATATTTGAAGACTACTTTGGATATGATTTCAGTCAACTCTCTCATTTGTTAGTAAGGAAAACAATGACAGTAGAGGTGAAATTAATAGTTGATCCAGAACAAGAGCCAAGGTGACCTGAATCCTATTCTGTTGCTTTCCAGCCTCATCATGCCACTCCAGTGCCAACATTGTTAATGGAGACAAATTTTTCCAGTTAACTAGTTATCAAAATGTGTACAGCATCTGCTTATATGCAGAGTGGAAACTCTATAAGTGCTCATCAAGAGTCCTACATTCTACTTCCCATTAGCAGAAATGACAATAATGATTCCATAGCAAGATAGAGAAATACCAGATTCTTCTAGGTTAATCTGAGGTCATGAGAAGCAGCCCATACTTAGAAGAAATTAAGGATATTGAAGGATACAAGATAGATTTTAAAGACTGTGCCTTCTCTGATGCCTCTGAAACTGTAATTAGTGGCCTGAAGCTACTGGCCACAGCTGTCTGGGCCTTCCTACAGCAAACAGCTGTCTTCCTTTTTTAGGGAGAGCTATATAAGGCATGAAAACCACATGGATTTCCTTTGAAGCAGCTAGAACTTTTGTCAATATCATCTTTTATCTCTTTCTTTCCCTTCAGACCCTCTGAGAAGAGATCTTATCAAAGAAAGAATCAAAGGAAGCTTCTGGTGTTACTATTTCCCAGACAACTTTCTGGAATTCTTAAACACAGAGCCAGATTCCTGACAGTCACGATGTGGTTTGCACTGGTGTTTTCCCCCTGATGATTGCTCCATAGTATCTTCAGGCTGTGTGGACAGAAGCCAAACAGAGCTCTCACCTTTGCCCCATGTTTTCAGGAGTTAAAGATCCATTTCATCCTTATGAACGTATAAATATTGCTTGCTCTTCTTCTTTCCCTGAGGCATATGTGAGGACTCATAGGTAAACAGAAACAGACAAACTACCTCTCTTTCTCTATTTTCAGAAGGACTCTAAAAATCATTCTACTTTAATGTAACAGCTTCAAATGTTCTCACAGTTGCTTCAAAATCTGGATCACCCTTTAATTCTATCACATGAAGAAATAAATATGACAGTATTGCCAGGATGGTTATTGTCAAAGCTAAACAGAATTTTCATGTGATAGCATTATTGTGAATAAAGCACTATCAAGGAAAATGATTTTCTGACAAATAGTCCATTTCTGAACTTAGAAGTCTCTAGTGTGAGTGTTTTGATGTTAAAAAAGCAAATCAGCTTAGAGATGGATGTCAGTCAGGGTCCTTGGTTGTATTCCACAGAAAGTTATTCTGTTAATTTAAGAAAAAATATATTGGAAGTAAGAACAAGAAGGCTGAGGAATGTGGTTCAGTCTATATGCACACCCACAGGAAAGTAATCATGGCTCACATAAGTAATGTCTGTGAAGATCTTCCTATGTGCTGGATACTGTTCTCCTTGCATTAACTCATTCAAATCTTGAATTGTTATTATGGGATAATGACTATTATTATCTCTATTTTACAGGGGAAGAAACTGAGGCAGCGTTGTTAAAGCATTTGTCCAAGGACATTAAACCTTTAAATGGTAGAGCTGGAACATCAGTAAAGGCCATGCTATAGGAACATCCTTCGTAGGGTGGCTCTCCTGCCTCTCCTCCTCTCACCACTATCTTTATTGCCACTAGGCACTGGGCACCAGCCTACTACTTTGCATCACTTGTTCCAGATTCGAATCTTGGGTGTGGATATCTCATATCCACGTCCTGTCTTCTAGGAGATTAATAAGCAAGTATCCAGACTTCGACAGCTGGACTCACGCAATAATAGATTTCTTGAAACTACGAATGAAGTTCAGATGCTTAGCAGCCAAAAGAGCACAACCGTCACTGCTCTCTATTATACTAACTACTAATAACCTTGGAGGGAAAATCTAAGTCCCACTTAAAGACTACCATGCAATTTAGCAAAATTGCAACTGTGGATAACATTAATTGATTACAAATGTAAATGACCTTGTTTCTAAAAGATACTATTTGAATTCTATCCCAAGCATAAACAATTTATAATCAGTAAAAAGAAAAACTGAAGAGAATAATTGTATGATTTGAATAAGTTTTCAAAAATCTGTTGAGAACCGATACTATGGGACTTTGACTCGAATTCATGGCAATTTCTTCCAATATAAACTTGAACATTAGATAATGCAAGAAGTGAATGGAGGAAAATGGCTGAGAAAAAGAGCGAGTGAGCAAGATTTCTACTGTAGAATGCTTTTGACATGGTCCAGTTACTGCGTCACAACTTCATGTTTCTTAATCTTGGCAATAGAATAAAGTCCTCAGCAGAAGGACTTTTTTCAAGTCCAAAAACATGACACTTCAGAGCTCTAACCATAACTTCTCTTTTTATGTCTACGAGATTTACAGTGTTTGCAGATGGAAGTAATTTAATACCGTGGTGATCTTTCATCTAGCCTGTTTCCTTTCAGTGACCTTATGTTTACTATAAGAAAACACCAACAAGGTGTCTGATTTCTTCATGGAAAAATGGCAACTATTTAAAACAAAAGGATTTTGTCCCGCAGAATCATAAATCTTTCACTGTTTCTGTAATTTAACAAAAAGGCTCATTTGTTCTCTGAGGAGTGTTTGCCTGCGAGACAAGGCCAATTTGACTTTCTCATAAAAAATGCATCTTTTGAGGTGGGGGAAGATAGCAATAAAATAAAAAGTCACTGTTCTATCTGTGGCAGGAGAATCAAATCTTTTAATTTCCATGGCTCTGCCTCAAACTATCCGTAAGTTATCATTTTGAAAGAAAACCCCAGAATCCTTCTTGGCATTTCCCAGGATGCTTTGAAAATAATAGCAGGTTCTTTGTGCCCTTCACACGTCTCTGCTTCAGCATGTGTGGTTCCTGCTGATTTTAAAGCCTGTTCTGCACCCCAGAAAGCAGACTCTTCCTGGGATGAGAGAAGCTGTTGGTAACCACAGTAACACACCTTTCCAGGGAATCTTCCCATCGACATTTAATAGGTTGAGTCATAAATAATGGAATGAAATCTTTCAGCAGAAGACCAGAAGCTGCAACTGGAACACTCAGGAAATGGATAACAGCTGCCTTTAAAGTGATGAGATGCAAGATGCCGTCCTATATTGGAGGCAATTTTTCCAATAAGAGAGAGAACTTGAATCTGGAGTGTCCATTCTGTTTTCGCCATAGATCAGAGAGAGGAAAATGCCAAATACTCTTATGAGTGCAATACCATATCCAAAGATATCTTATAGACTCTACTCTAGAGGGTAGATTTGGCCTCTATGTATGAATAACTCATTCAGGAATTATTTACAAATATGTGTTTTTATGATATTGAGTGGGTCCTTGAACAGGGTGAAATATATTATTTTAAACAGCAATTATGTGTTGAGTACCTAATGCACGCCAAAGTGTTCTGATCCTTGGAAGCAGAATAGGGAACAAAGCACGGGAGAGACACAGACAAGGAAGAAGCAATGTGTAAGCAGGTACTTCAAGGCTGACAAGGAGTGAGTTCGGTGGAAAGTGGGATAAGTAAAGAGAGGGTCCCAGGCAGAGGATATAACTCAGTCAAGGACTTAGATACAGAGACATCACGTTGTATTTAGGAACTGAAACTGCTTCAGCATGTTGGTCTCTGGCCATAAAACATATTCATTTAACATTCAAAAATATCTATCTTTTGTTCCTATGATATAGCAGGAAGTGCTCCAGGTGTTTGGGGTACAATCATCAGCAAAGCAGAGAGAGAACATTTCTTGTCCTTGCAGAGCATATCACACAATCCATCCTCACAGTCCCCTCTTCCCTCCTCCCATATTATTCCTACCGTATAGGAAAGAGGGGGTGATGATATTGTAACAGCAACCACTGCAAACATCTTGTCCTATGGTCTTGAGTGGCAGCAAATTATTCACCTTTAATTTGTCTCAATGGATGTCTGGCATCAGTAAAAATTAATGGAGCCCCCCAAATGTACCAAGTACTATTCTTGGTCTAGGCAGTAAAAAGATGAACGTGGTCTATAGATTCAATGCAATCCCAGTCAAAATTCCAGCAAGTTATTTTGTAGATATTAACAAACTGATTCTAAAGTTTACATGGAAAGGCAAAAGACTCAGAATAGCCAACACAATATTGATGGAGAAGAACAAAGGCAGGGGACTGACACCATCTAACTTCAAGATTTGCTATAAAGCTACAGTAATCAAGACAGTGTAGTATTGGTGAAAGAACAGACAAAGAGATCAATGGAACAGAATAGAGTCCAGAAATGGACCCACAGAAACATAGTGAGCTGATCTTTGACGAAACAGCAAAGGCAATCCAATGGAGCAAAGACAGTGCTAGAACAACTGGATATCTACATGGAAAAAAAAAATCTAGGCACAGACCTTACACCTTTCACAAAAATTAACTCAAATGGATCATAGATCTAAATGTAAAATGCAAAACTATAAAACTCCTAGATGATAACATAAGAGAAGAGAAAATCTAGGTGACCTTGGGTTTGTGATGACTTTTTAGATCCAACACAAAAAGCATGATCCATAAAAGAAAAAAAAATTAAGTTGAACTTTATTAAAACTAAAAACTTGTGTTCTGCAAGTTGAGAAAATGTGTTAAGAAAATGAAAAGACAAGGCACTGGGTAGTAGAAAATCTTTGCAAAATACATGTCTGATAAGGAGCTGTTATCCAAAATATCCAAAAAGCTCTTAACACTCACCAGGAAGAAAACAAACAGCCCAATCAAAAAAGGGACAAAAGATCTCAACAGACACTTCACCAAAGATCTACAAATGGCAATAAACATATGAAGATGTTCAACATTATATGTCATTAAGAAATTGCAAATTAAAACAACAGTGATATACCAATACACTCCTATTAGAATGGAAAATATCTGAAACATTAAGATTACCAAATGATGGGGAGGATGTAGAGAAATATAAACTCTCACTCATTGCTGGTGGGAATACAAAATGGTACACCTATTTTGGAAGACAGTTTGGTAGTTTCTTACTAAACTAAACATATTCTTACTATATGATCCAGCAATTGCACTCCTTGGCATTTACCCCAAATAAGTTGAAAACATATATCCACATAAAAACCTGTACACAAATGTATGTAGCAGCTTTATTTATAATTGTCAAAACATAGAAGCAGCCAAGATATCCTTCAACAGGTGAATGGATAAACAAACTGTGATATATCCAACAATGGGATCAGCAATGAAAAGAAAGGAACTATCAAGCCACAAAAACACACAGAGGAATCTTAAATGGATATTGCTAAATGAAAAAAGCCAATCTGAAAAGGCTACATAGAGTATGATTCGAACTATATGGCCTTCTGGAAAAGGAAAATAAATGGAGACAGTAAAAATTCAGTGGTTGCCAGAGGTTCAAGAGGGAGGGAGAAGGGATAAGTAGATGGAGCGGAGGGTAGTTTTAGGGCACTGAAGCTATTCTGCATGATACTGTAATGGTGGATACATGTTATTATGTATTTGTCAAAACCCAAAGAAGGTATGACACAAAGAGTGAACCCTAATGTAAACCACGGACTTTGGTTGATAATTATTTGTCAATGCTGAATCATCAATTGTAACAAATGTACCACACTAATGGGGAATGTTGATGGTGGAGAAGACCGTGTGTGTAGGAGAGGAAGGTGGGACTATTTGTGAACTCTGTGCTTCCATTCAATTTTGCTGAGAACATAAAACTGCTTTTAAAAACCAAGCCTATTAGTTAAAAAAGAAAAAAAAGACAAATAAGGACTTGTCCTTGATCTTAGAGAGCTCTTGGTGACTCAGGATATCTATTATCTATCTGTCTGTCTTTCTGTCTATCTTTCTATCATCTATGGATCTACCTCTTTATCTGTCTAAAGTTATGATTTTTGTTGAAATAAAGAAAATTCTATGTGGACACAGGAAGCATACATAAAGATTAATTCCCCTGTGATTTGATGGGTAAAACTAACAAAGAGCTAAAGGGAAGAAGTAACATTAGTATTGAACTGTGAAGGTTAAATAGGTGCCCACCAGGCTGAAAATAGTGGAAACCAGAGAAATATTCTCAAGCCAAGTAAGGAGACAAAAGTCATCCTGAAAAGTGTATCTAGTACATATAGTGCATGAGAGAGATTAGCAAAAGATAAATTCATTATTAGTCTGGAGCCAGCCCGTAAAGGGCCCTCTAGCTTCCATGCATGGAATGCCTACTCCCCACGGGCGCTGTGCTAGATACTACCCATGCCTCATTTTGTAAGCACTTATAACCCTCCAAGACAGGCAGGTATCATTAGCTTGTTTTACTAAAGAGGGCTCTGTGCTCATGGAATTGCACTGACTGGCCTGAGTCTCGAGGCTGGTAGGTCTTGCCAAGGAGTTTGGTGAGCCTCAGTGAGGCTGATGAAGAAGAATATTGTACTTGCCCCTATAGAGGAGATCATTCTGGAGTGCTTTTTCAAACACCTGCAGAACTGCTCTCCACACCCATATTCCAACACAGCGAGGAGATTCTGGTCCTCCTCTTGAGCTGTAATGCCAGCACCAGAAGTCACTGTTAATTAGGTGCTATATTCCTCGTATACTGAGTGACTGAGAATAAACAGAAAATCACAGCTTTATAGGCAACAATGATATGCAGAGATGATGTTGCTGTGGTGATGTGTATCAACTTATCTTGGAAAAAATCACTCCTGCAGAATTTTGTGTATGTGTGTGTGTATTAGTGAAGACACTCCACTCTTGTCAAAGAAGTCACAAAGGAGAAGACTTGTGGCAGGTAAGTGTGAAGAGTATGGAGAAGAAATGATAAGCATCACTTCTTGTGAACACCACCCCACCCCAGGGAAGCAGTTGTTAAGATCCTTGATTCTCACCATTCAGAGGATGGATAAGATGTTTAATTATCTCATGAGGTGACACTGGCACCTTCTTATTATACAATAGTGAGTATTTGATAAACATTTTCAATGTGCCACACATTCAATCTAATTTTTATAAATCAATGAAATGGGACAAAACTGAGACTACAAGTAGCTCAGGTGATTCAACTAGGGATGGTATCAAGATAGAAACACAAGCTGATTCTAAAGCCTTAGTCATTCTTAGACACTGAGCTTTGATGTTGGATCAGTTTAGAAGTATTCTGGTGACTGACCTGTTGTGCTGAATATTTAATCTGGCATTAATTATTTCAGGATGTTTCTTTGAAATTATTCCAATTATAGGTCTCTCTGATTATACATGCACGCACGTACACACACTCACACATTCAATCAATAATTCAGAAAACCTTTACTCGAATTCAAATAATATTAATTGCTTGTCTCCACCACTGGGTTGTGAGTTTTAGCAGTGCAAACACAAAGTATAAATAGCATGTAGTAGAGTGTCTGGTATATGTTAATGCTTAATAAATATTTGTTGCATAAATTAGTCTCCTCTTACAAGACAGATTCCTAGAAGCTACAAAGATGTCAGGCAACAACAGCCTATGGTTACTGTCTCTTTATAGCAGAGAAGTTGAGACCACAAAAGAGGCAAGATACAGCAGTTACAATTTATCACTCTGTCCAGTAGACCCCCCTTGGGTACCTTGACATCAGTTTCATCCTTTTTCCTAACTCATTGCCTTTCTCCTTCCTTCTTTCTGTTTCTGTTCCCCTGATAAACTTGTTCCCCTTTACTTTCCTTTCCTTTGTTTTCATTCTCATAATTTGATGTTGCATCAGCTACAGCTGCCATTTACAAAGCACCTCTAACCTCCACTTCTCATATTCATTCTTGCTTATTCCACTCTTGGCTCAATGCACCTGGCCCTTGGAGGCTTGTCCTTCTAATCCCCAGGATCTGAGGCCCTTCTCTTGGGGCAACTGGGATTTTTTAAGTTGTTTGGGACATAAAGATGTCAAGACGGCTCCATTGTGTGGGGTTTAATAACACAAATAGAATTCTCAAATGTGCTCATTTGATTTATAAATACATGGCTTTGTCATTGAGATCCCTGAGAGGCATGTATTTATACAATTATGTCTAGTTTTCAGTAAAAATAATTTTATGTCTATTTAAGGTATGAATTCTTTAAAGAAGTGTAATCTGAGTCTTAGTTTTTTATGCTTTCAGCAAACTTCTGTTGTGCATGGCAATTGTTGCTTGCATTAATATTACAGCTAATTTTATAAACAAAGACAAATGGCTTGGATTTTATAGAAGTTATTTTACAGTTGCTCATAATTTCTAAAGAAGGCCTAACTTTTTATTTAGCATATAATTATTCAAATAACTAAGTGAAAGGTATAGATATGATTAATGGGACATTTATAAGAGCTGATGCTTTTTGTGAATACAAAAATACAGAAATACAGAGTTCAGTCCATTACTGATCTAGGAAACATCTTCCAATGTTATAAATTATTTGGATAAGATAACACGCATTATGTTTTTTCTCTGAAAAGCCGGGCCACTTTGAGTAAAAAACAGATTCTATGGCCATCAGCCCACAGAAACTCAGTGGGCCTCTCTGGCAGGGCATGAAGGAGTTTGATCCTTGGTCTAATTAGGCAAACTCCCTTTGGGACTCTGCTTAGAAGTCAAAGCTAAGGCTTGCCTTGTTTCCTTGCAGCAATGGGGAAATCCATTTCAATTCAGCAGCATTCTCTTGATTTGAACACATTTGGGGACTTGGAAGCATTGTAGAGCAAGCTCAAGGCTTACAGTCTGGAGCTGCCAGTTAGCAGAATTGGCAGGCACCCCTCCTAAGCTTTTTGGTCTAAAGAGGCTGCTTCCCTCCCACGAGGAAGAAGCCAGAACCATATGGCTCAAACCCCAGGTGGCTCTCCTCCATGGCTCGTGGTTTCCCTGAAACTTATTCCCCAAGCTTGAGGCCTGCCAGCAATTCCGTGATGGCAGATAAATACTGTCATGGTTTTGTAGCTTGTGGGGAAGACAGACACACAATTCAATCCCAAAGATATGGGTGGTGTGCCTACAATGTGTCAGACATCCTCCTCCTCTGAAGGAGATGGAGATGCCACTTTCTTTACCTTTAAGTAACTTAGAGTTTTGTGGCTTATTCTCTATTGCTATTGATCTACTCATTATACAAATAGAAGGGAAATTAGGGGCAGAGATACTCTGATGTGACAGTATTATAGAAAATTAGAAAGAGCACCAAATTTGGAGTCATATGACTCTATTTGATCCCTTGTTCGATCACTTATGAGTTATGTGCAAAAGTAATTGGCTAATTAAATACTTCTTGAAGACCATGTATGTTTTATTTGCATTGCTAAGTTTCAGGATACTAATATAAATAAGATATGGTCTCTGTCTTTAAAATATTTATACTTATGCCATTTGAGTTTAACTTTTTCTCATCTATTGAAAACATCATTATAATAATTACTGTCCTTTCTATCTCATTAAGCTATTTTGAGAATCAAAGTTGATAATATACATGAAAAATATTAATTGTAAAAGATTGTACAAATATATGTCATAGATTTATCTACTTTGCTATGTTTAAGTAATTTTCAAGGTGGGAAGTATGCAGACTAGTATATCCTGATATAAAGAAAAAAAATAACAAAACATCTTTCTGAACTTGCAGTCCATTGTTTTTTCCCTTAAAACAGTGGTTCTGAAAGTGTAGTCCCTGGGCCAGCAGCATTGGCATCACCTGGGAACTTTCTAGAAATGCAAATTTTCAGGCCCCAGCCAAGGCTTAATGAATTAGAAACTCTAAGATTGCGGTTCAGCAATCTGTGTTTTAACAAGACCTCCACAGAATTCTGATGCCACCCATCAGAGTAGAGAACCACTATTGTAGACCATCTTATCTTTCTCTCCCTAAACCATTATGCCTTTCTAAGGTTAGTACTATTTAAGCCAGCAGTTTTCCTCTTCAGGTGTGGAGTTTGGATCTGAGAAGTGATGGATATTTAAGGAAAGTCTCATTTATGCAATGATAGCTTCACCTTGTTTCATCTTCTACTGATCATCAAATTCATTCACCAGACATTTACTGAACACATATTATATCCCAGACATTGTACTCAATTCTTTTTCATAGCTCTCTGTTTACTATGTGGCCCGGCCTTATTCAAATGACATGATACATTAAAAAAAATTTTAAAGCATATTCTGACATTGCTTTTAAGACCTGGAAGACAACTTTATTCATTTTCTGTTCAAAGATCCATTTCCTGTTTTTCCCCTGTATTTTTTATTGTCCTTTTCCCTTCAATAAAGAGCCAGAGAAGACAATGGGATCTAATATGTTGATGCATTTTCCTTGTGTACACGAAGACTATATTGAAAACTCTCCATGGAAAGCCTGTCTTTGTTTTACTGTAATTCCACAATAACCTGGTGACCTTGAAGAAGCAATTCTAGCTTGAAAGCTGAAACATCTTACTGCCTGCCAAAAGCAAGAGGGACCTGCACTTTGGGATTTAGGGAGATTTTATGTATTTGGAGGAACATTCCCTTGATTATATCCTCTTCAGAGACCAGACCAAGGCATCAGAAACAGCTGTGCAGTGGGAAGCTGCTGGGATAGTGTTCATGTTCAATTAATCGGCCCCACGCAAACCTTTCCTAGAGGAAGACTTCAGAGCAGTGGTTAGAACACGGGAGCTGAGCTTCAAGTGTTCCTTTGATTTACAGCACTTTGTCATTTCTCCATACTCTCTGATAGACAGTTAATTTGGGGAAAATAAGTTGAAGGCTTATTTTGTCCAGCTTTCTCTTTCTCTATATCTTTATATCATATCTGCTTTCCCTCTCTGAAATTCTCAGTGCTTTCATGAAGGAGAAAAACGACCCAAGGACGCGATACATACCATGGTGAGCCTGACTTAATGTTTCCCTCCAAGGATGTCAGGCTCATATAGTGGCCATTTATTAATATACTTTAATGAATCCCTTTCCATTTCCAAGGAAATCAGCTGGAGAAGGTAATGATTAATGAAGAAAAGCATAAATAAAATCAATATCTTATATCCCCATCAATGAATGCAGAAGCTATTTTGCTTACAGGGCAAGGGGATTATAGTTTTCTGACTGCTCCTGAAGTCATAGAAAAAGGAAGGATATTAGAAAAATGAAGATTTAGGAGTTAATATGTTATTGCTAAACAGCAAGTCATTTTACTTCTCTAGAAATCGGTCTCATCTGAAAATGAGAGTAACAAATGCTCATTATGCACTGTTCTAAGCATTTTTCGACTATCAACTAGATAAATATACATTACAGCCTTGTGATGGTTACCTTTATGTCAACTTGACTAGACCATCAGGTCCTCAAGTATTTGGCCAAACATTATTCCGAGTGTGTCTGTGAGGGTACTTCTGCATGAGATGCACATTTAACTGGTAGACTGAGTAAGCAGCCTGCCCTTTTTAATGTGATTGGGTCTCATCCAATCGAAGACTTGAACAGAACAAAAAGGTTGAGCAAGGAGGAACTCCTGTCTGACCGAACTGCACCATTGGTCTTTTCTTGCCTTTGGACTCAGACCAGAAACATTGGCCCATCTTGGGTCTTGAACCTGCCAGCTTTCAGCCTGGGGCTTACACCGTTGCCACTCCTGGTTCTCAGGCCTTCAGAATTGGATTGGACCTACACATTGGCTCTCTCTTCTGGGTTTCTAGTTTGCTGACTGCAGATCTTGTCAGCCTCCACAATTGTATGAGCCAATTCCTTATAATAAAACAATCTCTCTCTCTCTCCATACACATCCTAGTGGTTCTGTTTCTCTGGAGAACTCTCGTTAATACAAACCTTGGTGTTGTGTGTACTACTGTTATCCCATTTTACAGATGGGGAAATACATACTAAGAAGTTAAGTAATTTTCTGTAGTGGTTTAGGTATGTCCACAGATTCTTTGATACTCTCCTCTCAAGAACTAGAGCTTAATTCCTCTCCCCTTGAGTTTGGGCTGGACTTAGTGATTAATTTCTAATGAATTTGTATTTGGCAGATGTCATGGAATGTCCCTCTCAAGACTGAGTTATAAAAACACTGTATCTTCTGTCTTGGACTCTCTCTCTGTCTCTCTCCAATCACTTGCCCAGGGGAAAGTCAGTTACTACGCCTGGAAGAAACTCTATGAAGTGACCCACATAGTGAGGGACTGAAACTTCCTACCAACAGCCACAGGAATGCCTTTGGATTCTCTGGCATCTTCAGATAACTCCAATCTCATGAGAGATCCTGAACCAAAACCAACTAGCTAAGGCTCTCCTGGATTTCTGACCTTCATAAATGGTGTGTAGTAAATGTTTGTTGTTTTAAGCTACTAAATTTGGGATAGTTTGTTACACAGCAAGA
This sequence comes from Equus asinus, assembly GCF_041296235.1. Lineage (NCBI taxonomy): Eukaryota > Metazoa > Chordata > Mammalia > Perissodactyla > Equidae > Equus > Equus asinus. Next base: position 146,755,589 of record NC_091792.1, read on the forward strand.
GATAAATACACTTGCCAAAGGTCACACAGTTCATAAAAGTCAGAACTAGGATGCAAACCCAGACAACGTTCTCCAAAGTCTCTATTTTAACCAGTACTTCCTGTTGCCTCTCTTAATGACACAAACCTACTATTACCAGCCCCACCCCCAAAATAACCCTGATAAAAGAGGAGGTCATGGCCTCCATATCTCACTTCAAATAGTTCCTTTCATGATCTTTAAAAAAACAGTAATTCAAAGAAATGGAATTTATTTTCTTTTTTGTCGATAGACCTCAGAGATGTCTCATCAAACCTCACTTAACAGATGAGGTTTCAGTTGTGCCCCAGAACAAGAGACTTTGTGAAAGAGAGTTGAATGCTTGTCATTCTTATTTTCTTATTAAAGCAATAATATTTTGTGAGACACGGTCTGACTAATTGAGCCTCTGCTTAATTGAGATCTCTTTTAATAACGTCCTGATATCATTTTCAAAGAGTAATGATGGGGTGACATAATAGTGCCCACTTCCCCAGAGATAATTCATATGACAGTATAATAAGCTTCATAATAGATTGCAGTTCACTAAACATGTCTTGCTTCTCACCTCCAGGCCTTTGCACAGGCTGCTCCCATTGCCTAGAAACCTCTTCTCCCCCTGGCACTCTCTCCCAATCTATTCTAAGTCCAACTGCCTCCCTCTCATCCTTCAAGACTCAGCTACATGGTCAGAATCTTCTAAGTTGCCTTGTTATGTTATCATTTTACCCACAGCATTCCCTTGGGTTCTAGTAGCAACTGAGATAGCATAATGCAGATAAAAGCAGGTGTTTTAGAAACAAGTAGACCGATTTCAGTCAAGCTCATGATATCTACTAGCTGTGTGTCCTTGGGTAAGTTTCTCAACTGCACAAAGCTTCGATCTTCTATCAAATGGAAACAATATACTTGTGAAGATTAAGTAACTATATAATTTAGAATGGTGCCTGGCATATAAAAAGTCCTAAATAGGGGCTGGCCCGGTGGCACGGCAGTTAAGTTCGCACATTCCACTTCTCAGCGGCCTGGGGTTCACCCTTTCGCATCCCAGGTGTGGACATGGCACCACTTGGCACACCATGCTGTGGTAGGCGTCCCGCATACAAAGTAGAGGAAGATGGGCACAGATGTTAGCTCAGGGCCAGCTTCCTCAGCGAAAAGAGGAGGACTGGCAGTAGTTAGCTCAGAGCTAATCATCCTCAAAAAAAAAAAAAAAAAAAAGTCCTAACTAAATATTAACCGCTATTTTTATTGTGTTAAGTACATATCAGAGCGCGTGCAAATTTTTCAATTACTGTCTCTTTTAGAATAGGTGCTTTTTGAAGGAATGAATGCAATTTCCGTGTTTTTGTCTTTATAACAGTGATGGCTAATGCTGTGAGAGTGAGAGAAATTCTTGTTCATTTATCCTTATTGCCACTTCATTTCAAAATATGTCTCTGACTGAATTTCCTACATTTGTTCCTATCCAATCATCTTGCTAAATTTTTAGATCTTAAACCCTGAGTCTTAATGACTCTCACTCTTTCTTCCACTCTTTTTAAGCATTTTGTAAATTATTCATACTATGCCTTTCACGTTTTCTTCCTTTTCTTCTTTCCAAGGGCATCGGAGTTAATCCAGCTCTCGTTTCCTCTAATTCTCTTGCTTCAGCCACATCTGGTGATTCACAACTTCTCCGACCTCTGGTCTTTCCAACTCCAATCTACTGTTCTCCATATACATATATTTATTTCTCCCCA